>NC_084467.1:2775000-2837500 GCF_027409185.1 Cynocephalus volans
TCTCCCTCTCCCTCTGTCTCTCCATGTCTCTCTCCCCCCATCTCTCTGTGTCTCCCTCTCCCTCTGTCTCTCCACGTGTCTCTCTCCCCCATCTCTCTGTGTCTCCCTCTCCCTCTGTCTCTCCATGTCTCTCTCTCCCTCCATCTCTCTGTGTCTCCCCCACTGTCTCTCCATGTCTCTCTCTCCCTCCATCTCTCTGTGTCTCCCCCACTGTCTCTCCATGTCTCTCTCTCCCTCCATCTCTCTGTGTCTCCCTCTCCCTCTGTCTCTCCATGTCTCTCTTTCCCTCCATCTCTCTGTGTCTCTCCCCTCCATCTCTCCACTTCTCTCCCCCATCTCTCTGTGTCTCCCTGTCCCTCTGTCTCTCTCCGAGTGTGGCGCTACATGGGTGGAGGTCGCCGGCTTCCCCGACCAGCACAGGCCTCTGCTCACGGAAGCCACTGGATGCAGCCTTCTGGGGCTCTGGCTCTGAGGAATCTGCTGACTTCTTGCCTTCATGACTTTCTGTCCTGACAGTCACTATCCCTGTGGGGGTGGGGGCAGGACCCACAGGCTGACACAGACACTGACACTGTGGTCTTCTTGGCAGACACTGATTTTCCACTTGGCAGAGGCCCCACCGCACAGCGCTTCCCTCCCCAAAGCATGAGGAAGTCGGGGCTTGGGAAATTTCTTGGTGTCTTGGAAGACCCCCTCTCCTCGTCTTTTGGGGATGTTGTGTGCCAGAGGCCACCCTCCCCTCTACTGGCATCCTGGGCTGCGTGTTGCCTCTGACACTGGTTGTGTGGCCTCCATTAATCTTGCTAGGCCCCGGTGCCTCATTTGGAAAGCCGGGACCCATCTCAGAGGTTTCTGTGAAGCCTGAATGAGACTCAGACTCAGGCAGAGGGCTCAGCACAGGCTGGGCCCACTAGACAGACATGCTGTGACAGCAGCAGTGACAGCTACCACTACCAGCTATGGTTGCTGTGACCCGGGCTTGGCTGGTCCTTGTCCATTCCCGGAGGTGGGGCTGTGCTCAAGCCTGGGTTTGCTGCCCTGGGCAGCCTTGGCCTCTTGTCCTCCTGTGGCCTGTCTGTGGTCACCTGGGGCAGGGCCCATGTTCAGTCCATGGAGGAGGAGAGGGCTCTTGGCCATAGCTGTGCTTCAAGACCTGCTCCTGCAGCCCCAAGCCCTGCGGAGCTCCTCTCCTGTCCCCAGAGGGATCCAGCCCACTCTGTATACTCTCAGGACTGGCCACTGGGCCACCTGCTGCCCACAGAGCAGTCCCTGTTTGCTGAACACAAACAGCCACAACAACAACATCTTGCAATGCACCCCCAGAACATCCCTCTGGGACACTGAGTGGACACCACCATTGGGCCCATTTGTCGGATGAAGAAACAGAGGTCCACAGTGGCCCTGAGTCACACAGGTAGTTAGTTGATGACTGCATGGGGGGGGCATGCCCAGGTCTCTCCACTCCCAGACCAGGACATTCCTACGGACACCTGGAAAAGACGTGAGAGGGGATGAGGGGTCATTGATGGTCTCTGACTTGAGAAGGTGCCCCTAGGTCAGGCTGGTCTGCTCTTCCTGGTCACAGTCCCAGAAAACAGCTCTCAGGCCCAGCAGCCTCCAAAGCCACTTTGGGACAACTGGGTCAGTTACAGTCTGGTTGAAGCAAAGTAACCACCATCGGCTGGGAAAATAAAGAAAGAAGTGAGGACAGAACTCACTGGAAGGATGTGAGTCAGCTTTAGAATAGAAGAGACGGCTCATGCCAGGCCCCAGAAAGAAGGAGCCCAGGTTTCTGTGGGTCAGGCAGGCTTCCCAGGGGCACCAGCTCTGGCATTCGCTGCTGGAGTCCAAAATCCTGGGCGGGGGTCAGACTGGATGAGCTCCCACTCATGGCCAACTCCCAGTGACTGTGGAACACCTGGTGTGGAATGGAGTAGGAGGAGTTCCCCAAAATGAGGCTCAAGGTGCTGTTTCCTGAGGACGGTGTGGGTGCAGCTCAGACAAAACAGGCACAGAGGCTCCGGGCAGCTTAAGGCCTCTTTCACTCACCCATTCATTTGTTCATTCATTCACTTGTTCACTGAACTCCTCCTGGGGCCAGGAGTTGAGAGGCCTAGAAGGGTGTGCTCTCCAGGTGGTGCCAACCTGGTGTGGGCACAGGCTGCTTGGAGCCGGGGGAGGGAGTGACTGACGTGGAGTGAGGGACAGTCACTTGAGGAACATGGGGGGACCTGGAGCTTCATGCTTACTCTGTCCACCTTCCTGTGTGTATTCCCATGACAACAGGTGACAGGGGCAGATCTGGGGGTCCTCATGGTGGCAAGTGAAGACTCAGGGATACAGGAAGGGTGGAGACATCACCTTGGACAATGCCTATGGTCAACAGCAGCAGGAGGGGCATGGCCAGCAGAGGCCACTGCACCCTGGCACAGTGGCTGCTGGTCCAGGACACATGGATGGTCGTGCCACCCAAATGGGTGACACAAAAATCCTGCACAAAGCAAGGAAAATTTAGATACAGAACAAGAAAAATATAGAAAGACCCCAAGAAGGCTTCCTGGCTACAAGAGTGTTCAGTTGCAAGATTTGTGACCAGGGGACTGCAAAATGTCCTTTCTGAGCTTTTTAAGAAACCAAGTGTCTGAAATAGGGGCTGGAAGCAGAGCATGGGCTGACGAGGTCTTTCGCTCCTTCACTGGAGCTTCGAGGGTCTGCCAGTGCTTGGGACCGAAGGCTTGGCAGGGCCACTGGGACCCCGGGGTCTTCCCTGGAAGGGAAGGGGGGCCAATGCAAGGGAGGGCAAGAGAGGATCCCTCACTTTTGTCTGCCGACGAGGGAGCCGCTGTTTACTCTTTGTTATGTCATCCAAGCTCAGTGCGCCCCTCCAAAAGGCCACTGAATGGGAACATCACGAAATCATTAAAGAAGAAAACGTGACCAAACCCCATTTATCTTTTAAAAAGCATCCCTGTTCTTGACACATTATGTAAGAACACATTTTTAAATGAAAACAAGGCTTTGAGCAAAATACCAATTTGTCTAAAACAACCTGTGGCATTTGGGGAGATGTGATTTTGACTAATGAGTGCAAACTTTATGCAAGCAGAAGTGTTCAATTATGGATGAGCTAATTACACGAGTGCATCGTATTTGGATTGCAAGATGTCTCCACTTCTCTTCCTCTGACTGGGCTCCAGCCTGCTAGTTAGGATAATTAATGAAGCCTTGGTCTTGCATTATTTTGCTAGGCACAAATAATCACTTAATTTTATGATTCAATATCCATCAATCATATGCGTGTGCGGGGGTTTTCCACCTGCGATTGGGTGTAGGAACCCAGGAGGGATTTCTGGACCTTTCAAATGTCTGGTTGTAACTGTGCTCAGCCTGGAAGTGTGGTCTCTGGATTTAATGGAAGCCACTCATGGGAGGGAGCCTTGCTGGCAGAAGCCCCCTCCTTCCCACCTGCAGGTGACTTCCACAGAGCTTTGCAGATGAGCTCTGCAGGCACCAGCTAATAGGAATCGAGCCAGACAAACAGTCTTAGGATAGAGAAGATCGGAGTCTTCGAAGGGGGCTCCCTCACTCCCTGCCTCTCGAATGTGGCCAAAGTTCAGATTGCTGGTTTGTTTTTTCATCTGAAAGCTTGGTGGACAAATGGCACTTCCAGGAGTATCTTTTCCTTCTTTTAACCTCCAAAAAAAAAAAAAAACAACAAACAAACAAACCCAGAACTAAATTGCTTCCATTCTTTATTTACAAGATAACAATTTACAAGATAACAATAGCAGTTAATTATGTCGAGTGTTTGCTGTCTGGGCATTGTACTGCTTTACATGTATAGTGTATTTTAATCCTTAAGTACATTTGTGGTAGGTGATATGAAAATGAACACATTCAGGCAGAGAAGAACTAAATAGTTTGCTCTCTCCCAAAGCTACTGAGTACCCACGCCCAGAATGGGATCTAAGACTGTCAGACTTCAAAGCCCACACTCATTAACCATTTCATTAAACTACCTGCAGAGCAACTTAGCACCTACTATATAGCCAGCCCAGTGCAAAAATAACGAGGATGTTTTCTCCCTCAAGTAGCCTACACCTTGGTAAAGAAGCTTTGTGTATCCCAGCTATCCTAACACATCCTGTGTATTTTATCATTTTCAAATGATTAAATCTTCAAGGTGTTGCCTGTAGGTTGATTCTAAAAGTTACAAAATATCAGTAGATTGTGTTTGCACTTTTTGTAGTTATGTAAATATTTTCTGTTGCACAGCCATGTAGTGTACTATGATTTCTTTTTTTGTACAGATTTTTTTCCACCTGGAGATTCTAACTTCCTTTCTTTTTACTTGCATGGCATATTATTAGCACACTCTTAAGCTCCTCCAGCTTCTCTGTAGTAGTAACAGGTTTCTGGAATTTCATTTTGAAAAACCAACAGCAAGCAGCTCCCTCTAAGGAGTCTTCTTCTTCAAGCTCCAAGTGAGAGGACTGTGTCCTGGCACATCCCTTCATTTCTCCCCTGAGTTGTTGGATCTACTGATTTCCCACCTAACTCTTTTTTTTTTTTTTTTTTTTTTGGCGGGGGACTACCTCCTCAAGTAACCTTTATTGTTATTAATAATCTTTTAATTTTATAATAGATTTAGATTTACAGAGAAGTGGTGAAGATAATACGGGAGTTCACTCAGACACCACACCCTGTCCCCCCATTAGTAACACTAATATGTACATTTGTCACCCTTAATGAACCTATATTGATAGGTTATTTTAAATTAAAGTCCATACTTTTTTTTCTTTCCATATTTTCTTAGTTTTTACCTAATATCCTTTTTCTGTTCCAGGATCCCATCTGGGACACTACGTGACATTTAATCATCTTGTCTCCTTAGGCTCCTCTTGGATGTGACATTTTCTCACACTTGCCTTGTTTTGGATGACATTGGCATTTTTGAGGAGTGCTGGTTAGGGATTGTGTAGAATGTCCCTCATCTGGGATTTGTTTAATGCCTTTTTCATGATTAGTTTGGGTTATGGGTTTTTGGAGGAAGTCCACAGAGACAAAGTGCCTTCCCATCACATCACACCCAGGGTCCCTGCTCTCAGTGTGATCCATCACTGTTGAAGCTGACCTTGATCACCTGGTGGAGGTTGTGGTTAGCAGGTGCCACAGCTGGGAAGTGACTGTGGTGTTGATAGCCAGACATCATTCATTCATTAGTTCGTCTATATCATTGTCTATATTATGTTTCTGGAAACTGCTCCACTGGGCAGTAGGCACCAGTCCAGGCACAGCCTGGAGGTGCCATGTCACAGGTTTGAGTTCCCTCGGCTCTTTGGTGACCTCTTGCTTTGTGACTGGCTTATTCAGTCTTGTCTTCCTTGGTCATCATTTCTTTGATTTCCTGTTGGACTCTGAGCATTTCTGACATCAGGATGGAGTCACATGCTGCAGCAGCTCCCCCGGGAAGCATTGCTACGGCAGGGTGTTAGGTGGTTCCGTTCCACCCACCATTAGTCAAACTCCAAATGCTGATGTTCCAACCATCTGGCCACCACGAGGACAATCAGCCGAGCCACCAAACTCCGTCATGGAACAGAGGCCGGAGCAGCCTCTGGTCAGCTGCGCCCAGGGCCCTCCTCACTGACCCCTTCGTTGGACCTCATGGGGCATCCTGGTGAGACCACTTTGCTTTCCAGGCCGGACAAATGGACCTGTTCCCTGCAAGGACACTGGGTGTCGGGAGTCCACATGGGACAGTGGGACCATACAAGGAGTCGGCATGTTTTTAGAAAGATGATCTGGTGGGAGCTTATTTCATACTTTAGAACACAGATGGTATTCCTTCTCGGTGCCTATCTAAGATAATATTGTAGCTGATGCTGCCTGCCTGAGCCCTCGAGGTGCCTGGGACTTCCCATGGCCAGCTCACTGGATCCTCATCACAGTCTTATGGTAGGAACTATTCTTGGTTCTGTTTCTGGAGGAGAGTTTAAGGCTCAAAGAGGAAGGGGTGCTGCTGTCCGGGGAGTCAGTGTGCATGAGGAACTTCTGCTCCTCTCAATGAGGGCTGGGTAAGCAACTACTGTGTGCCAGCTCTGTCATTGTGTTGTCCTGGCATCTCTGTGTGTGGGTCCTGGCCTTTGAGAAACATATGATCTGGGATCTAGATGGGGACTGGCACGTCCTGTCAGTGTGTGTCCAGGCGTGCACTTGGCTGGATGTGGGCATCTATGTTTGTGATGAAATGGTGCAGGTGAGCTGGCATGCGGCATCGAGCTGCAGAGCTGCTGAAGACCTTCAGAGCAGGGTGGGTCTGGTGAGTGGCACTCCACTGTGGGTTCCCATCATGTATTGCAGCTGCTCTGGAGAGATGCAATGTGTCAGCGGGACGAGCTCACCTGCAGAGCTTCTGCACGATGTCAAACAGCCCACCGATGCCAGTGAACGAAAACCCCACCTCCCCACCCAAGGAGAGCGAACTCCTAATGGATTTGTTCTGAAAGTGAGTAATATTGTTGAACACAGAAAAGTGTCACAGTAATTAACACTGGAATAAATACTGTGCTCTAGCCCATTACTTCTGAGGTTGAAAAACTGATTAGGACCGTCAGACCAGTGGTGTGCAGCTGGGTGACTTCCAGCAAATGCTGGGTCCTGATGCACCCCGGGGCGTGTGCTGACAGAGGGGATGATGGCAGGACCAAGTGGCGAGTCGTCAGCTAGTGATGACTCCACACAATCTGGAAGGGGCAGAAGAAACTTCCCCAAGACTCTCCTTATACCCACAGGACAGCAGGAATGAGTGAAGTTCCCTTCCACCCTCCTGGTGAGAGAGCAGGTCTCCCCTGCTCAGAAGGAGCAATTCCATGGTTGCTGAGTTTCAAAGTGTGGGGTGGATTTCAGTGTCATGCACACCAGGCTCATATCGGTGCTTCCATAGGTCACTCTCAGGACATGGGGGGAGGGGACGGGAGAGAGAGAAGGGAGGAGGGGAGGATGGGGAGAGAGAGACAGACAGACACCCTGCCGGACACCACTGCAGCCTGGATGCACTGGCTTGAAGAAGGCTGGTGCTTTCAGATGTCCAGTGACAAGCGCTGGAGCAGCTTGATTTACGGCTCTGATTTTACCCTCACCCCACGCTGAAACCAGCAGCAGAAGGCGGGTCGCGGCAGGGCTCCTGTGAGCCTGGGAGATGGTCGTTGCCTTGTCCGAGCCCGTTCAGCCGCTGTGGCAAGCCCTGGAGGACCCTGAGCCCCTCGCTCCCGCGCCCCCCGCCCAGTGGCGGCTTCAGTCCCAGCTCGCCCGGGGCTGCAGCCCACACGCTGACATTTCCCCACACCCGTGTTCCCCCGGCCGCTGCTCCCGGCCATAGAGGCTGGCAGTAAAAATAATTTACTGGGGGAATGTTGATAAAGCCCTGCTTATTGCAAACAGTAAATTAGAAGTGAGCACGTCCACCTTTATTTCCCACCCAGGGAACAATAAGCGCTCGCAGTGAACTCGAAAGGGAAGGAGCTCAAGAGGAGAACGATCGTTCAACTTCACCCGCGTTACCAGCAACCTCATAAAAATTAAGGAATAATCTTTCAAAGAGATAAGGGCTTTAGGGACATGGAAATCAAAACAACCAAATTGCTCCTGCCCGGAGGAGGTACACACAGGATGGGAAGGGATTTCTTTTCCCATTTTTAATTTACAAGAACCTTGTAAACTACAAATTAAGGGAGCAATAGCAATCCAGAAAGCTTGATTCATTAAGCCTTTATTTATCCTTAATGTCTCCAAAGAAAAATAATTTGCTTACTGAACATGAGCTATGGGCTCAGTGTCGACATCTGCCTGCACCAGTCCTTAGGCACCTTTCGGGGGGGGGGTGACCCTGTGCTGAGCAAAGGTGGTGCCTAATAGACACTCGGGCCCCACTGGGGTCACTGTTATGAGGTGAGTGGACGTAGTGGGATGGTCTGTGCCACTGCCCTGGAGGGGAGGATTCAGGGGAGACACCTTCTCCGCATGGTTAGTTCCCGGGCCTGGAGAAGGCTGCTCAATTCCAGGACTGTTTTAAATTCACTTCCTTTCCCCATCAGCCTGCTGTTATTCACGATCAGTACTCGTGACAAGCACTTAGTAGGGGCCCAATAAAATGTTTTTAAATGAAAGGAAGAAGGAAGGAAGGAAGGGACCTAACGATCCATTGCGTGTTTGTACTGGACCTTTGGGAGGGTGGGCGCTCCCATCCACACGCCGCACCACTGCACCTGTGTGCTCTGTGCACGGCGAGGTGCGAGCATAGACCCCAGCGTGACGTGTCTGTTGTGTCCCCATATCCGGGCTGACCATGTAGATTGTCTGCTGAGCACCTTGTATGGGCCAGGCACTGTGCCCGAGGAAGAAATCTTAACTGATTACTTCCACAAAGACCCTGTTTCCAAATTAGGCTGCATTGACAAGTACTGGGGTTAGGACCACAATGTATATTTTGGGAAACACAATCTAACCCGCTGCAGTCCCAAATCTGGCCAAGGCTTTGGTCCAGCCACACCTCATGCTGTAGAGTGGGGAAACTGAGGAGCAGAACGGGGGAGTGACGGACTTGTCAGGGTGAGGGGTGGCTTTTTGGGACGCCCCCATCACTCTCCCTTCCCCCCTGTGAGAGGGAACCAGCTTCAGATGTGCCAGAGGAAGGACAGACATCTAAAGGTTTATTCATTTAATAATCCGAGCACAGGGCAGCCTCACAGGCAGCGGCCAAAGTCCCAGGGACACGGACTCTTCCGTCTCTGCCTTCCTTCCAGAATCAACTTTTGATGTTGCGTGGGAATGATTCAGAACTGCGGTTCCTGCCTCTTGATAAGATGAGAGGAAATCTAGCCTGAGGCAGAAGCCTCAAGGTGAGACTTGGGGGATCAGATAAGAACTTGGTTCCTCAAGGAATTTCTGGGATCCCATTTTGGCTTTTCTCCAGCCCGTCTGTTATGGATGGAATTCATATGTCAACATGCTCACCTTTACCCAGGACCTCAGAATGTGACTGTATTTGGAAATAGGGCCTCCAGAGAGGTAAATAAGATAAAATGAGAGCTGGCCCGTGGTTCACTTGGGAGAGCGTGGTGCTGATAATAATACCAGGGCCACGGGTTCGGATCCCTATATAGGGATGGCTGGTTGGCTCACTTGGTAGAGTGTGGTGCTGACAACACCAAGTCAAGGGTTAAGATCCCCTTACCAGTCATCTTTTAAAAAAATAAAAATAAAAAATATAAAATGAGGTCACTAGGGTGGGCCCTAATCCGATATGAAAGATGTCCTGCATGGAGTGGCCACCTCGAGTTCCACCCAGGTTCAGGCAGAGCTGGCTTCATTACTCAGCCCCTGTTTTTCCATCTCTAAAATGGGAGCAGCAATCCCTGCCCCTGGAAGAGCAGACTAGGAGTTGGAGAGGAGGGTGTGTTTTAGGCCATAAAGTTCTGTGATCATCTGAGGAAACAGACCCGCCCCTGCAGGGATGGAGAGGGGAGTGGTCTGGGTTGTGCGGGGCGTGGGGTGAGGTGCCGGGAGGGGATCCCTCTTGGGAGGGTGGCATCAGGGGCATTTGGGTCTGAGAGTCATGGGAGCTGCAGGGGTGTAGCCGTGGCCTTCAGCTGTGGCTTATTTGTGGAGCTCATGGTGTGTCATTATGTCCTAGGATGTAGGAGTTTTCTTTGGGAGTATGATGGGCCAGGGAAGGAAATTGGTGGCCATGGGGTCAGATAGACCCGGAGCCACTGCTCACTAGCTGTGCCCTGTGTGTGGGGGGAGTTATTGCTCTGAGCTTCAGTAGCCTCTGGAAAGCTGCCTCCCTCTCAGGGTTGCTGTGAGGGTCTAGTGAGCTCGTGTATGTAAGTTTCCAGGCTGGGGGTGATCAAGGGGTGCCCCTTTCTGTCCTGGGGGTGCAGAGACCTCCACAGCAGTGGATTAGGGCTCCCAGACCCCCAGGAGTGGCTCCGCCTCAGCCAGCTCTGCCTCACACCTCTGCCTCACATGTGATTAAGTTACCACCCATCTGTTTTAAAGACATTCCTTATCACCTATTTACAAGACTTATGGATTTCTCGTTACTTCCTTTGACGGAACTCAAGCTAAAGTGCTTTCTGCTCACTCCATCCAAGCTCTCACTATAAAACACGACAGTAATAATGGGCCGGGGAGGAGCGGAGCTGCGGGGAACCACAGCTGGGTTGGCAACATCTGCCCAGTGCCCTGGGGAGTTATCACAGCCGTGTGCACAGATGCCGGTGCACCTCCCCACACGGGTCTGCAGATACATAGCCTAGGGGCACCTGGCACCAAGTCCCACAAGGCTAGGAAAATGTCACCCCAAAATGTCACCCTCATTTCAGACACCAACAACAGAGTTCAGGTCCTTGGGAGCACCCTTAAGTTTGACAATTCACTAGGAGGACTCACAGAATGCTCTGAAATCTGTCCTCACGGTTGTGCTTTATTACAGTGAAGGGACATAGATTAAAATTGGCCCAGGGAGGAAATGCGTGGGGCAGAGTCCCTGTGAGTTCCACGTGGGGGGATTCTAGTTGCCCCCCTCCCCCACTGTGGAGTCACGGGCAGTGGTAGCTTCTCCAGTGACGCTGTGTGACATCACACAGGGAGCACTGCCAACAGGGAAGCTCACCGGGCCTCAGAGGCTTACAAGGCCTAAGCTCACGGTCCTTATATGCCCTTTCACATGGACATGGCTGACCGCCCATGTGACCAGCCTCAGTCTCCAGCCCCGCTGAGGTCGAGCTGATACTGCGTGACCCAAAGGCCCCACCCTAAATCTCATTGTTAGACTATCCAGTGAGGCCCGAGGTAAACAGAGATGCTCTTGTCAGGCAGGACATTTCAAGGGCCTAGAGAGACCTTCCAGGGTCAAGGACCAGGGCCAGACCTTTCTTTGGGGAAAGTTAATTCTTCACTGCACACGGTCTCTTCCTCCTGGCTGTGGCCTCAGGGCTGAAGTGTAGACACACTTGAAGATTCTCCTTACATTTTCAAAGAGACACACTGCAGTGGAGGGCACCGTCCTGTTCCTGGGGGTGTCTGTTCTTCCTAGAGGAAGAAACAGCCCCTGCCTCTCACCTTGGCCCCATCAGACCCTGCTTCCAAACCCTCATCCAGTGGTCCCTCTGTGGGGCTGTCGATGCTCCCTGGGCTGGGGGTGACCCACTTGCTATGGTTGATGTCAGAACAGCGGCTGTGGTGGGGCAGGGAGTGCAGGCTGGGGATGTTCTGCTCATGGGTGGTCTCCCGGCTGGTTCCCGAGTGATCAGAAACACTGTGCCCTGTTGATAGGGGAGGGAGGCAGGTGGGTGGATACACGGACAGTGTCTAATTGCCCCTGCCTGGCTGTCTCCTGTCCGGGCACCGGCTGCTGCCTCGTGACTCCCTCTGGAGCGTGAGGAATCCCAGCACGAGATACCTGTGATCGCTAATCAATTCTTTATTAAGTGTATTTCCTTCATTAGTCATTTCTTTGCCGCTTCATTAGCTCCTTCTCAGGTTTCAGTGGATTTCAGGCACCATTGAGTACAAGATAATTTATTTTATTAGGTAATTTATTTTCTGGGTACATTTTTAAAGGTCAATTAATCAATTTAAATGGAAGAGTAAAGGATGGGGATTCAAATACTCCTGAGAGGGGCAAAAGTGACCCCATCAATACTTTTGGGGGGGAGATTTGCACTCTCTTCTGACTTGGGAGAGACAAATGGGAGGGGCAGGTGGAGCCAGTGTGGGGCACCTTGGCATTGGGGACAGGGAGGCACAGCAATCCCTGAACTCGGAGGCGGCTCCCTCACTTCCCTGGAGGGTGGCAGCTGTAGCAGAGAGCAGAGAAGAAGGGGGCTTGCATGGAAGAGGGGTGGGAGGGAGACCGTCTCAGGCTGAGGTCCAGGCTCATTGGCCGCCAGAGTCCAGGTGGGGAGTCGGCCTCCTAGAGTAGGTGGAAAACTCATGCAGCTGATCCCACCAACCAAAGTCAGACTCGGAGTCTCCCCTGTGCCTGGTAAATAATAAATAAAAACACATAATACATATTTAACCAGAAAGAAACATGCTCCAAGTTGAAAGTAACCTGTCAATGAATGGTTTCATCTGCCGCACAGAGCAAATTGCCTTTCCTGCCGTCCGGATTTGTAAGTGGGCCAGAAACAGGGTGGTTGGCAGGGCTGGCTCTTCCCGTGCTGGGGTGGCCGTGATCTCAGCTCTGCTTTCTGACTCCCAGCTTGCTGATTTCCAGGGGCAGGGAAGAAACTGGCTCCAAGAGCAAATAATGGGTGTTCTTTGGGGCCCTGGGGTTTTGCCTGGTGGATATGTTCTTCCTGAGATGAGTTTCTGGGTGATTAGCACCATTAACAATGGCTTATTATATAAAAATAAGTGATCATAGCAGAGAGGAGTGAATACTTGCTCTGTGTGGGGAACTTTGAATGTGTGATTTTTATTACACCCTTTCAATCATAAGGCAGGTGCCATTCCTGTTTTATAGTGGAGGAGACGGACGCAGAGAGAGGCTGCCTACCTGGCTCACTCTCAAGGTGTCAGGACTCGAACTCAGGTCTGTCTGACTCCCCAGTTGGCTGGTCCTTTGTCATGCCAGTGCTACTGATGAAAGAGTGTGTGGCCTGAGCCACGAAGCTGCCACTGCCTTGGGGAAGGTGGACGTTTCTCCATGGGTGGTCTGCTGATGCCTGGCTGACCCTGGTGACCACGCTCAGTCCACTGGTGGTTGCTTCAGAGAAAAAAAGCAATAAAACAATTTTGTTTACCTGTGTTTCACAGAATCACATTATGCTTTTAATAACTGTTACACTCTTCAAGGCTGGGCACAAGCCGCAAGTCTGGGCTGGTTCCCTTGAGCAGAAAGTGCTATTACTCTCGAATTATCACATTTAAAAATAATTGGCATGTTATGGTTTATGTTTGTAAGCATGTGTGCTTTTTCTTACTTTTGCTGGGTGGTGTAATCTGTTCCTAGTTCACAGAGATGGATCCTTGGTTCAAAAGTGGTTCGTTAAAGTATACAAATAGTGATACAAATGGAAACAGAAATAGTTGAGCTTAGAATAACTCAAACAATGTGAATAGCACGTGCCTGACTCCAGCCCAGATATAGAATGCGAATCTGCATGTGTCGGGGTGAGTCTGAGTGTGACGATTTTGCACATGCAGCAGAAAAGAAAAGCTTTAAAAAGTACAGAGGAGAATATCTGAAAGCTGGAACTTGCTGGAATGTGACTCGGTTGCTCCTGTCCCCAGGCTGTGATCTCTTTTGAGACTTTCAAATAGTGTCACAACATCGTGGAGGGTCTCAGATCATTTTCAGAAGAGCATAGTGATAGCTCTGTCCAACGAAGAGAGCTGTTCTTGACAAATGCTAAATCGTGTTTCCTGGCACAAAATTGATAAGTAATACATTTTGTCACTGCAGACGGAGCCCAAAATGATAAAGCCATTGTTCAAAGCTGCACATCTCATAGCAACAAGCGGTGCACATCGTGCTACTGCTGAGAAGTTTGAAAGAACCAGTCACAAAGTTAAAGGCACCTGTCATGCTCAGAGAGGACAGGGTGATGGGTTGGCACTATTCTCTGCCCATGACCTGCTGGACACACTACATGTGTGAATGTCATCCCTAATGTGTGTGCACAACAGCACCATATGGCTGGATAAAGCCCCGATGTGGACATTTCACACGGAGAGAGAAGAGCTTGGTCCATGTCACAGGCGAAGAGATTTTGCATAGCCAGTGATGCTCTTGCGGGCTGTGATGAAGACATGAAAAGCCCCTTTGCGGTCTGTCCCAAGGGTGTGCCAGCTGCGTGTGTACAGGCGATGGGGCCCTGGTGTGCAGGTCCCCCAGTGGGCCTGAGTGCCAACAGGCTCTGTTCACGTCGATGGGGGAAACACGCACCACAGTGGTGAAGTTCAGGCTTGGACATCTGTCTTCCCAGGGTGTTGCGCCATCTGAGGACACGGGCAGAGAAGCGGCATTCCACCTCTCCGTGTGGAAGCTGAGAGGATGGTGCTTAGACAAGCATTTGAAACGAGAGGTCTTCATCATGCCAGGAGAGGCCGGCCACTCCACACAGCAGCATGAGCTGAAAGCGGAGAATAAGGCAATGGACTTGTCAACAGAGACTTGTGAGAAACGGCTCCAGGCCCCACTCTTTGCCAGCACAAGATGGTTTTCTTTGCTGGTTGAGCAAGAAATTGCTGATGCATGCTGGAAATACTTTAGGACTCTTTCCCATGTTGCATGAAAAAATTGCCACAATCCAGTGTGACAGACAGCTCCCTCGGTCTTTTTCTCCCAAGTTGAGACGTTTACATTCCCAGGCTCTGAATAACCTGCCCTCACACAGAGCTCCAGAAGTGGCCTCCAGCGAGACTGCTCGCCTGGTCTCTGCTCCTGCTGACAGTCCCTGCAGACTCACTTCCATCTCAGCCGTCCCACGTGGTGGGACAGGAAGAGAGAGCAGGAAGAGGCCAGCTGCTGGGTGTCCTAGGGCTCAGGTCCTCTCGTCAAGCCTGCTCTAGGGGGCCCATGAAGGTTCCAACGCTGCCCGTCTCTTTGGCATCATTGTCATCTTTAATCTTTAAATGCTATGTTTTATATTCATTGTAAAAGTTTGCTGGGAACCACAGGTAGGTGTGCAGACCCAATGCCTATTATGTCATCAATGAGTGCCCTAGGTCTCTGCTTGGATGGCTTGGGGCAGGCGTCTGTGGAATTTGATGTCATGATGGGCAGACAGAGCATTCCATTGTGCTGTGCCACAATTTTAGAGACTTGGCATTTGGTCCAATCTCACGATGTGCCCTTTTCACGGTTTAGCTTCATTTTCAGGTAGAAGAGCCAAGTCCAGTGTGGTGACGTGGACAGGTGCCTATGGCTGATTCACAGCTGAGTCCAGCTTCAAGTCAGTCTGTAACCACCAGTTCTAATGCGCTCACCTTCCCCAGACAATTCTGTGGTCTTGGGACCACTGCCCTGCTGAGGACCCCAGGCCTTCATGACCTGCTCCCTCCTCACCTCATACTTAGTTGAGCTCAACATGCCATCCTGGGCTTCTGAGCTGGACACAAGGCCTGGGCCCTGTGCTCAGATGACTCTTGCCAGGCCTGCTGCCAGACTCAGGGGCTCCAGGTGACAGCAAGCTGTGGCCTGTGCTCTGATGGAGACTGTGGCCCAGTGGGGGAGACAGAGACCATCAGACAGTCACAGAGATGGACATCAGGTGGACAGAGGTGGGCCCTGAGGTGGACCAGCTTCTCCCTTGCATGATTTTCTCCCCCTCTACCATCTTGCCCAGTGCCCACCACTCAGGGAAGTGACCCTCGACATAGCAGAGTGTGTGGGGAGCCCTCCGTCTCCGGATGCCACCTCCCCCAGCTTCCAGCAGCCAGCCCTGGGCTCCTGCATGCAGGACGGGCTCCTGCCTTCCGCTGAGATGCCACTCACTTCAGCTTGAAGGTCCAGGTAGCAAGGGGCTCCATCCGGAGTCTCTCTGTGCCGAGCATTCTCCCTGGACTCAGATCTCACTCCAAACTTGATCTGATAAATGTATGATTGTGGGTGTTTGCAGAGAGGGAGGCTCTGAGGAGCAAAGTGGGTTTCAGAGCAGCCGCAGCCGTGGCGGGTGGGCAGTGCACTCAGCGCTCGGCTCCTGTCCTGTGGCTATTCCGCCCCAGCGACGCCAGAATGCTTCTCTTTAATGGGGCTCCCGCCTCACACACTGCTACCTGTGCTGGCCGAAGGGACAGAGACCTCGAACAACTTGTTCCAAGACAACCGTGGGGTGTGGGAGCAGGGAGTTGGGGAACATTCTGCAGGGAGCCTTGGCCCCTTCTGGGGGAAGCGTCCTCCTGGAGTTTTCCAGAAGGCCTCTGTCATGCCAGAGCTCAGAGAGGAATTGCTGAAGGGGACTGAGCAATTAGCCCCAATCTATATTAATGGCATTTTAGATTAGCCACACCTGAGCCTGGCTTCCATGCTGCACTTGGGGACCCAGATGTGGAGGGGACTATAAAACCATAAATAAAAAAGTGAAAACGACAAACGACACCACCAGCTCTGTCAGCAGGAAGATGTGGGAAGAGGCGGGGGGGGGGAGTGTTGTGGTCAAGGGCATCTGTACCCCACCCCAGGGTGGGTACTGTCAGTCAGTCCCCAGCTCACAAGGGTCCCTCCGTCCTGGTTGTAGGGGATTCCTCCCCCCAGCAGGGTCCCTGCAGTCACGCTCCTCTGGAGTCTGGATGTGGGACTGAAGGGCAGCCCTGGCAGGTGGCCCAGCCCGTGCCCCTGTGCAGAGGCGATGGATGTGGGCTCTGCATGTCCTGCTCACATCTGAACTCTGAGTCCAGTGCCTGGCAGCTCTGTGACTTCAGACGGGGCCATGGACTGCCTTGCGGTTTAGGTTCCTCCACGCATAGAACAGGGTCGGTGACGAGCGGCCTGGGGTGGGGCTGCTGGGGACTCACCCTGCTGATGTCAGCCTGAGCTGGACCCCCTAGGAGCGGGAATGGCAGCTCTGCAGCTCCAATGCGGGGTCTCTCTGGTCTGCACCTGCCCAGCCTGGGCTGTGGCTTCCTTTCCAGGCTTATTTGTGAAGCTGATTAATGAAGGAAGGAGGAAACTGAAGGAAAGATTCACCAAATGAGTGAATCTGGCCAAAGTCAGCACTAGTGGATTATGAAGGAAGTTTTATTCTCAAAAACAGGAAGAGGCAAATCTCCCTCCCTCCCTCCTGGAGTCGAAGGGGGACCTGTGTCGTTCCAGCTCCTCACGGCTGCAGACACAGTGACTGCCACACCACCGGGGGCCTGGGACTTGCCCGGGTTCTCGGGAAGAGGCCATGGACACAGTCTGTCATCTGTTACGACAGAGACGGGACGGTGTCTGAGGAATGGTGTCCTGGCCTAGGGTCTGTCGGGGCTGGGTCTCAGGGTGTGCCAGGATCATCATCTGTGGCTGTGTCCACATTGTCCTGGGCACTGCAGCAGGAGCTGGCATTGGGTGGGAGCGGGAGAGATGAGCACTGCACCCCGAGCAGCTGCGTTTGGACGGTCGGAAAGGGAGCAGCGGACGTCCCTGACGCTC
The DNA here is from genome assembly GCF_027409185.1 of Cynocephalus volans. Taxonomy (NCBI): domain Eukaryota; kingdom Metazoa; phylum Chordata; class Mammalia; order Dermoptera; family Cynocephalidae; genus Cynocephalus; species Cynocephalus volans. The sequence goes on from NC_084467.1 coordinate 2,792,150, forward strand.
GCCCTAGTGAGGGCTGGAGGGCTCCTGAGCGGGGTGCCGTGGGGCTGGCCCTGGAAGAGCAGCCAGCAGAGAAGTGGGGGAGCCTGCGGGTGGGGACAGGGAGACACTGCAGGGAGGGGCCCAAAACTGGGGGCTCAGGAGATGGGAGGCCAGCGTGGCTGTGAGTGGTATGGACACGGGGGCAGGGCTGCCGCCACTCCTCGGGCCTGGAGGGAGTTCGCAAGTGATTTGAAGGATGGAGCGAAGCCGGGTTTGAGTTTACACGTGGACGGGCAGTGATGGGATGAGATTTACATTTTAACAAGGTCACCGTGGCTGTCCTGACAAGGACAGCCTGTGCGGCAGAGGCGGAGGCTGGGAACTCCTGGAGGATGTTGGTGGCGGGGGTGAGACAGAGAAGGCGAGAAGGACTAGAATTGCTTTGTGCTTGGGGTGGGATCTATAGGGCTTGGTGCAGGCACAGGCCTGCTGGGACAGGAAGGCGACCAGGGACAGTCACGCCCAGTGTCCAACTTGAGCTGCTCCACATAACCCGAGGGGAGGAAGCCCAGGAGGAAGCCATCAGGAAAGCGAGGGCTCCAGCGTCATGTGCTAAATGTGACATGCAGCTACGGCGTCATGTGCTAAGTGTGACATGTGGCTCTGGCGTCATGTGCTAAGCGTGAGATGTGGCAAGCTGCCTGCACACAGCGGGCCATGGCTGAAGCCCGGGGCATGGGTTTACTCGGCGCCTGGTCCTACAGGCTGGGCTCCAGGCAGACAGGCGTATGAGCTGCCCACTGCTGTGTAGCGCTTCCCTCAAACCTGCGGCTGTGGTCACTGTTTCTGGGGGTCAGGCGTCCAGCAGAGCCTGGCTGCGTCCTCTGCTTCAGGGCCTCTCTGAAGATGCTGTAATCAGGGTGATGGTTTTGGCATCTCCTCTGAAGGCTTGGCTGAGAGGGTGGGTCCCCTCGGGTCCCCTCCCTCAGCTCCAGCTCCTCGTGGGCTGTCGGCTGGGGGCCGCCCTCAGTGCCTGGCTCATGGGCTTCTCTGTACATGCTCACACTCACAACATGGCAGGTAGATTCATCAGAGGGAGCAAGGTAGTGAGGGAGGGAGAGGGAGAGAGAGAGAGAAAGAGAGAGAGAGAGAGAGAGAGAGAGAGAGCACCCATGCACGCAAGGAGAAGACACCACGTTCTGTAACTTTATGGAAGTGACAGTCCCTTGCTTTACCATATCCTATTTCTCAGTGCAAGTCCCAAGGCTCAGGCCACATACAAGGGGAGGGAGCTACCCAGGAGTCAACACAGGAGGTGGCGGGGTCGTTCATGTTACGTGTCAACTTGACTGGGCCATGGGGTGCTCAGATATTTGTCTAAATGTTATTTCTGAGTGTGCCTGTGAGGGTGTTTCCAAATGAGATTTTCATTTCACTGGTGGACTGGGTAGAGCAGGTGGCCTTCCCCAATGTGGGCTAACGTCACCCACTCTGCTGAGGGCCTGAATAGAACAAAAAGGCAGAGAAGGGTTGGACTCTCTCTCCATGGGACCGTGGGAATGAACACTGGTCGTCTCCTGCCCTGGACTGGGCTCACATCATTGGCTCTCCTGAGTGTCCAGCTCACAGACGGCCGATTGTGGGACTTGTCAGCCTCCGTAACCATGTGAGCCTCTTCCTTATAATAAATCCACATCTACACCTATAATGCCATTGATATATATCTATCAGTCACTGGTTCTGTTCCTCTGGAGAATCCTGACTGACAGGCAGTATCATTGGGAGCACATCAGAAGCTGGTGGCCTCGATAGGAAAGTCATCGATCTGTCTCTCCTCCCTGGGACCTGGGGCAGGAGAGGTTGGGGCTGGGACGCAGGTGCCTGGGGGGCTGATGTGAGGAGCAGGGGCAGCAGCACCTGCCAGAGCCCCGGAGGGACCCTGCACCCGCTGACGTGCGGAGGAGGACGCCTGCGAAGGCCGCAGCCCCACCCCTCCTGCCTCTACTTCCCATCCCAGGAGCAGGGAAATGGAGGCTCTTTCACTTACTCATCATATTAGTTTCCTGTGGCTGCCGCAACAAATAACCACAATCAGGGTGACTTAAAACAACAAAAATTTATTATTTTATTGCCCTGGAGACCAGAAGTCTGAGATCACAGGGTTAGCAGGGTGGTACCCCCTCCACCGACTCCAGAGGAGGGTCCTTCCTGTCTCTTCCAGCTCCTGGAGGCTGCAGCTGCTCCTGGCCTTGTCTGCACCTCCCCAGTCTCTGCCCCCATCTGCACACAGCCTTCTCTTTTTCCTCTTCTGTTGGTCTCAAATCTCCCACTCCTATCTCTTTGTAAGGACACTTGTCACTGGATTTAGGGCCCACCTGGATAATCCGGGATGGTCTCATCTGGAGATCCCTAGCTTAATTACATCTGAAAAGACCCTTTTTCTAAATAAGGTCCCATTCACAGGTTGCCGGATGTGGACGCACCTTCTGGGGGTGGGGGGAAGCTGTCCTTCAGCCCCTGCACGTCCTCATTCTCGGGACTCTCAGGGCCTGGCAGGCGACATGAAGCCTGGAGCCTCCCCTTCTCCCTCTGGATCCAGAACATTCCTGCTCCCTATGCTTCTCCCCCCACAGCATCCTCCAATGCCCTCAGTCCCTGGGCGGGCATCACTGGCACCGACCCACAGGCCCACTGGGGGGCAGCTGGGGTGTGCTAGGGAACAGCAGGGACAAGATCACATTTGTGGATATTCAAGGGCTTATGTCTGGGGGCCGAAAGGATGATAAGAGGGAACAGAAGGAAAACCCCTGGAATAGCCCCCCGTCTCAGGGTGTCCAGTCAGACCACCGAGGCCTCCCTGACTCCCCTAAGCTTGTTAGACCAAGCGCCGTCATTAGGACAGATGCTGCTCTCCAGTTAGGGGCTGGGAACACTGCAGCCCCTATGCTAGATATGCTCTCAAACCTGAAAACAGCCATGGCCAGGCTGCCCCTGGGTCCTCCACAACACACAGAGACAGCTCTCCGTGACATTCCACGTGGCTGGTTTCTCGAGTACGTGCTGTATGTCAGCTGTGTAATGTATGGTGTCTGTTGTCCCCGCCCTGACCCAGGACTGTTGGTGTGACTGTCCCCATTTTGCAGGTGGGCAAACTGAGTCACAGAGAGGCCCAGCAGTGTGCACAGACCACACTGCCAGTGAGCGGCCAGGTGTGTTCCTTCTCGGGTTTTCCTGATTCCAGCCTGATGGGCAGTGGCCCCCTTCTTCAAGTGCAAGAAGAAAGGTACATTATTTGGGGTGACATCTCTGCAGGAGACAGGAGGGATGGACCTCATGGGGGCAGTGGCCAGGCATCCACCAGTGTTCACAGCAGCTGAGGCTGGCGAGGCACAGCCCCCAGAGCAGGGGGTCCTCCCGCCTTGTGCTTGGAAGCTGCGGCTCCTGGGCGATTTGCTCGTCGGCTGCCACTGCCCTGAACGCACCTTGTGGGTGGCCTTTCTGGGGCCTACTTCACGGGTCAGTCTTGGACACCCGCCAGCTCAGTGCTCCTGTTGACTCAGGGAGGAGGTGGGCGAGGGTGGAGTGGGGCCCCACGGGTCTCTGGGGTACACCTGCAGTATCACGTGCACACATGGCTTGCCTCACCCTGCCTTGTCTTCCTGTGAGGGGGCGGCTACGCACACAGAGGTGACTGGAGGATGGGGCAGGAGGCCCATCGTTCATTGCCCGGCCTGCCAAGCTGTCAGGGGGAAGCCTGGCTGGGACTCCGAGCCCCCGTCAGCCTCCTGAGCAAGGATGGAGACGCGTCCCTCCAGCTCCAGCCCTCCCATGCCCCTGGCTGCTGAGGCCACCCAGCAGACCCATCAAATGCCGGCCAGGTCAGAGTCTGGGTGATCTTGCTGCTCCGTCACTGGAGGGCCTTGGGTGAGTTTCCCCATTGCCTGGATTCTGTCTCCTCCTCTGTCAAATGCAACATAGCAATGGTGTTACTCTTGAGGGTGTCATTAGGATTCAGTGGGGGTGACATCAGGATAGTCAACAGCAGGGGCATCCATAGGCCCAGGCCCTGCTGTGCCCAGTGTCTCCACCTTCCATTTGCAGAGGCAGACAGCATGCAGAGCGTTCATGGGGCCTTGGACAGCGGTGTTTCCCCACCCATGTGGAAGTCTATGTAGAAGAGTATCTTCTAGCAGCCTCAGCAGGAGGATTAAGTCTCTACGTTTCATGTGGAGTGGCACCGGGCATGGTGTCAGAACACACCTAAAGCTCAGCAATGAGAGCTGCTGTCCACCTGGGCTCCTGAATGACCGTGTGGAGCAGAGCTGCCCACAGCCAGAAACTCTCACTGTGGGCTGTTACTAAGGGCTCTTGCTGCAGCAGTTTCAGCTTCCAGCTGAACAGACCCGAGCCATCTACAGAGGGCCTCCTCCTCTCCTCCTCCTTGCAGGAGCACATTGTCACCCCAGCTTCATGGGGAAAATGAGACCCAAGTCTCAATTTGTGCATGTTGAGGGACAGAGAATGGGCTTCGCAGTCAGACCCACCAAGGAAACACCCGCTCTTCCATTCACTGGCTTTGAGTCACATCTCACGGCCTCTCTGAGCCCCAAGTTCGTTGCCTGGAACACGGGATGATGCTGTCTGTGGCTGTGGGAGGGTTAATGAGAGAAGGTCACCAGGAGGCCCCAGTACGCAGCAGCTGTTTCTCACAGTGGATGAGCTGTGCAATGTTGGCCTGGGCCACTGCATACCCGGCCGGGGCTGTGGGTCAGTCCCCCAGGCACAGGGAAGCGTGTCAGTCACAAACCAAGAGCAAAGCAGACCCCTGGCTGCTCTGCTCACCTGTCTCTGCAGGTCACAGGCCTGCTCTGCTGGAATCTGTGTGCAGGTGACAGGCCGGGCTGACTCTCTCCCCTCTGTGTGCAGGTGACAGGCCGGGCTGACTCACTCCCCTCTACATCCTTAGCGAGACTCTAGCATTCTCAAAAAACCCCACAAACCCTGAAAGATTCTTTTCTTAGAGTTGGAAACATACTCATAAATCTATATTAAGAAACAGAACACAACAGACTCCTGTTGTTGAGAGAAGTCAGCCTTCTGACTGGTTACACAGACACCTCAAACCTCGGGAGCCTGTCATGGGCACTCAGAAGCTATAATTTGCTGTTAATCAACACTCTGTTGTCTCCAGGGCTGTTCTGCCCGTTTGCTCCTGGAGACAGGTCCAGACGGAACTGCTGATGACCACGGAGGCAGATTTACCCCAAGATTTACTGCTATCTGCCATCGTGGAATTAAAATAAACAAACATAACTCATCTGTCTCTTTCTCTCTCTTTCTCTCTCTCTGTCCTGCTCCCCTCATTTCTCCCTGTCTCTTGCTTGCTCTTTCTGGGAAATCACCCAGCTCACCAAGAAGGCATTATGCATCTGTCGTGGGCCAGTCCCTGCACGCTAACCTGGAGATCTGAGGTCATGATTCCCACCCTCAGAAAGCTCAGAGTCAGGCTGGAGAGAAAAGATGCAAATGTGTGAAGACCGTCCTTCCGGCCCCGTCTGTTTCCTGTGGCCCAGCTGCAGTGCTGGGTGCTCCTCAGACCTCCCTGCAGAAGGGTCCTCCTTTCAATGCAGTCTGAGCCAGCAGCATCTCAGAGGGCTGGAGGCAGGATGCAAATCCTGATACCGCTGCTTCTTAGCTGTTTGGCTTTTGGAAAACAACTGAACCTCAGTTTCCTCATCTATAAAATGAGGATAATTGTAGTGAGAAATAAGTAAGATACTGGTAGTCCTTGAGACATGGTATTACGATTGGGGCAGGCTTATCACACTACCTTTCTTGTAGTTTCTCAGAGCCTTGCCAGGGGATGGGACTGTGGGTAAACACTGGGGACTCCATACCCCTGTGTCAACTGACTACACAATGTCCCTCCCGTCCTCCTGGCTTGGGGCGTTTGTCCTCCTTCTCAGCTTGCATTGGCAGTTCATCCAGGAAAAGTGGTGGATCTTGGACGTGGGGTGGCAGGGAGGTGCAGAGAAGTGGAGGGATATGGGAACCATCAGGCGGGTGGGACCCCAGAACCTAGGGATTGGTTGGAGGTGCGGATGTGGGGGAGGTGGGACCAAGGTGGGTCCCAGGTCTGGCCTCTCACCAGGAAGGAGATTATTCATTCATTTATTCACTATGTATTCAGCAAATGTTTCTTGAGAACCTACTATGTGCTGGATGCTGGGAATAAAATGGTGAAAAGACAAAAACAGATGCTGCCCTCCAGAGCTGCAGCCCCCCGGGGAGCAAGACGGTCAACACAGAATCGATCCCTCTGGGAACAGATGAACTGCAACCGTGGCATGTGCTTTGATGGAGAGTCTCTGCCATGCCATGCCCTGGCCCAGTTTCATCTTCCTGTCCTTGAACAGACGGGTGGCTCTTCCTCTCGGTCTTGCCCCAGATGAAGTGTGTGTCTGAGGAGCCATGTGCTTGGCCTGATGCTCTACAATGTGGACAACGGGCATCCTCAGGTGCTGGGCTGCGGGACTCTCCCATGGGGACTCTGTGGCTTGTCACAATACTAATGGCTGCCTGGACGTTGCAGTTTGCAAGGCACTCTCAGAAGCTTCTCATCTGCTCCTCACAGCAACCTGCTGGGTAGCTGTTACCACCGTCGCATTTTAAAGATGAGAAAACTGAAGCTGGAGAGGCAATGTGACCTCCCTGCAGCCACTGAAATAGGCGATGGCAGAGTGGGGCTGGCACGTAGCCCCCTGAACCTGAAGCCATCTGTCTCAGGAGGACAGGAGGGAGTTTAGAAAAGATCAGTGGGGGATCTCCACCTAGGATCTGGGATTGCCCCCTGTCTCTGGGGTTTTCTGCTCGGGCTTGGCATTGGACTCCATGGCTTCCTGGCATGTAGATGGTCTTCAAATGGTTCCACTCACTAGCTCCAGGCTTGTCTTACCCAAAGACCATATGCATCCCCTTCACAAGGTCTTTGGGGACCTGACCCTCACTGGGTCTATGCCCAGGGCCCCTGGTTGACTCTCAGTACACATTCCTTAAGATACATTTCATCTTCTAGGTGCAACAACACATACGGTCCAGGACTCAGGAGGCCTTTTCCACGTGTTAGAAGGTCATAAATCCCACGGTGCATCATGACAGTTCAAGTTTATGGTGATGATATTTAGACTGTGGCCATGTAAATGCTGAATGTGACCACACATAGATGGAAAAGTGGGGCACAAGGTGAGGTTCACGAACCTGGGTCTTCAACTTACCTTCAAGCATGAAGCTTTCTTCATGATGAGCTCAGTTTAGACTTTCTCGCCTCCCCCCTCCTCTTCCTCCTTGTTATCTCTTTTCCACCTCTCTATTCTTCCTCCTCCTTCTCTAGAGCATTGGAAGATGTCCCTCAAGATTCTTGCCATCTGGTCTTCATGCCCAGTATAACCCCCACCTTGAGAGTGGGAGGGACCGTGAAGGTGATGGACTAACTTCCACGATTGGATTACATTATATGGCAATGTGAAAAGAATTTTGCTGATGCAATGAAGGTCCCTAGTCAGCTTATTTTGAGTTAATCCAAAGGGAGATGATCTTGGGTGGGTCTGATCTAACCAGCTGAGCCTTTTCAAGGAGGTCCAGGACTTCCCTGCAGAAGACTATTCTGCTGAATTTGAAGAAGTTTGCTGCCATGCTTTATGCCATATGGAAAGAGACTTCAGGTGACATCTATGAGCTGAGAGTGGCCCCTGGCTGACAGCCAGTAAGAAAGTGGAGACCTCAGTTCTACAACCATGAGGAGCTGAATTCTGCAAACAACCTGTATGAGCCCAGAAGCAGAGTCTTCCCCAGTCCAGTCTCCAGATGAGAACACAGACCTGTCAACACCTCGATTTCAGCCTTGAGATGTCCTGAGTGGAGAACTCTGCTCAGAAGCCTGAGCTACAGCAACTGTGAGATAATAAATGCATGGTGTCTGATAATTTATTACACAGTACAGAAAAACTAATACAGTAAGGCACAAAAATGTTTCAAAAAAGAAAACAAAGTTTTTCTTCCTAGGTAGCCAGAAAAACTTAATCCTGATATGCAGGAAGCTTTCTCCTTCATTCCTCCTCCCCTGCCCTGTCCTAGAACATTTAGTTAAATGATGCTGAGACTGGGGAAAAATGTGCATGCCACCCTTTGCTTCTTGAGGTGCTGATGGGTGAGACAACCTGGGATCAGCAGGGGTGACATCATTTTTTGCTTATAAGGGTCCTCACACTTGGACATCTGTAAATAAAATATCAGAAAAATAGTGTGCTTCTAATTACAGGTGAGAGAATTCAGTCTTCCCAGAGGAACTAATGAGCTAAGTGTGAGGCAAAATCTCTGCCTTAGCAGGAAAGAACATTCCTCACAGGTGGATGCTTCCTTGGGTCCTGAGCTAGCATCCCTCCTGTCCCCAGCTGCCCCCTCAGAGGAATGGGACTGTGCCACTTTGACACCAAGTCCTGACATGTCAGGTGGTAACCATGGTAACACTTTTGCCTTTTTGCCTTCACTATGAGAACCCTGGGGAGACTGGAAGCAAATGCAAGTTCTAACCAGCAGGCTAACAGAAACAAGGCAAGGTTGCCCTGGGGACAGAATCCCTAAAGAGAAGAGATCCCAGGGTGGCCAGCACCAAGAATGTGATACAGAAGCCCTACTGGCCTGGCATCCAGCGTCCAGGCTGGGGCCATTCATGCATTCTTCTAGCCAAGCTGGCTGAGCCTGGCTGCCCACAGTTTGAGGGTCCAGGTCTAGGGTGGTCAGGAATGGAGATGCACTTTGCAGAGTCTCTCATACTAGACTCTGAGCTCCCTGAGAGAAGAGCCATGGGGCAGTAATAGCTGACATTTTATGCAGCCCTCTGTAGAATCTGCAGCGATGTCACTTCTCTTTGTATCTTCTCTACATTTTATATCAAACCTCAGTCTGACTAGAGGTTTCAAAATTCTATTAATCTACCCAAAGACCTTAGCTTTTACTTTCATTAATTTCTTTTCTACTTCTTTCTGTTTCCTGTTTCTTTGATTTCCACTCTGATTGCTTTTATTTCCTTTTGGTTACTTTGGGTTTAATTTACTCTTTTTTTTTCTAGTTTACTAACCAGGAAGATGGGGCCATTGATTTAGAATCTTTGTGTTTTTCTAATATAGACATTTTAGTGATACAAATTTTCCTCCAATTACTGCTTTAGCTGCACCCCCAAATTTTGATAGGTTGTGTTTAAATTTTTGTTCTGTTTCAAATACTTTCTAATTTCTCTTTTGATTTATTCTTGGACCCATGGGTTATTTGGTCTCTAAGTGTTTGAAATTTTTCTGGATATTTTTCTCTTGTTCCAACTGAATTCCACTATAGTCAGAGAACATACTCTATAAGGCTTATATCCTTTTAAATTTATTGAAACTTGTTTTATAAGCTGAATAAGGTCTAGGTTAGCAAATTTTCTGTGTGCACTTGAGAAGAATGTGCATTATGTTACTGTCAGATAGAGTGCTTTTTCAAATGTTGAGTAGATCAACCTGGGTGACAGTGTTTTTCTATATCCTTACCAATGTTCTGTCTACTTGTTCTACCAATTACTGAGAGAGGGTGTTGACCATAATTGTCATTTGTCTCTTCTTCTTGCAGTTCTGTCAGGTTTTTCTTCATACATTTTGAAGCTTGTTTATTAAATACATAAACATTTAGAATTTTTATGTCATCTTGAGAAACTGACCCCTTTATCATGATAAAATGACTTTCTTTATCCTTATTAATATTCTTGACTCTAAAATCTACTTGTCTAATATTCATATAATGACCCCAGCTTTCTTGTAATTAGTATATATTTTTTCATCCTTTACTTTTAACTTATTTGCATCTTTATAGTGAAAGTGGGTTTCTTGTAGGCTTCATATAGTTAGTTGATTCTTGCTTTAATGTCCAATTTGATAACGTCTACCTTTTGAATGGGCTATTTAGGCCATTTACATTTAATGTAATCATTGCTATGGCTGGTTTAAGTTCATCATCTCGCCATTTGTTTTCTTCTTGTCCCACCTGTTGTTTTCTCCCTTCCCCCTTGTTTTTTGCTTTCTTTCATATTAATTAGGCATTTTTTACTATTCCATTTAGAAATGTGGAAATAATAAAATTTTATAAATCAGATTATTAGCTATAACTGTTTGTTATTTTATTTGTTGCTTCAGCTTTATAGTATATATGTTTAAGTAGTAGCAGTCTACTTCTGAGTGATTTTGTACCACTTCTCATACAGTAGAAGAAACGTGTAACTGTGTACCTCCGTTGTCCCCTCCTGGTCTTTGTGCTACCACGGTCATACATTTTACTTCTACCTACAATAAAAACTCCACAACTTATTGTTATTATTATTGCTGCTGTTGTTATTGCTGGGACAGTAAATTTGCTTTTTAAGGGATTTAATAAATAAGAAAAAAGTACATTATATTTACCCACATAGAAATCATTTCCTTCCTTTGTGTAGATTCAGATTTCCAAATGCTATCATTTCCCTTCTTCCTGAAGGAATACTTTTAAGGATATTTTTTGAATTTTTGGTCTTCTGGTGATGAATTTTTTCAACATTTGTATGCCCAGAAGAATCTTTGCTTCACCTTTTTTTTTGAAAGATATTTTTACTGAGAATAGAATTTTAGGTTGAAAGATTCTTTCTTTTTTTCTTCTAGAAGCTTAGAGATGTTGCTCCATGGTCTTTTAGCTTACATATTTTTTTTTTTTGGAAGAGAAATATTCTGTTTCCTTATTGTTGTACATAATTTGTGCAAAGATTTGCGCATAATTCATACAAAAATTATACAAATAAATTTGTATAATTTCTGTATGTTTTGCCATTTTCTGTTGTTACTTTTCAGGTTTTCTCTTTATCATTTGTTTTAAGCAATCCAATTATGAGGTGCCTTGGTGTAGTTTTCTACATGTTTCTCGTGCTTGGGGTTCATTGAGCTTCTTGGACTTGTGAGTTTGTAGTTTTCCCCAAACTTGAATAATATCTAGGCCAATATTCTTTCACATATTTTCTTTCCACACTCCCTCTTTTTAAAAATAAGACCTGCAATCACATCTGTATTTGCTTAAAATTATCCCAAAGGTTATTGATACGCTGTACATTATTTTCAGGCAACTCCCCACCCCTCCATGTTATTATTGGTAGCTTACATTTCTATGCCTTCAAATTCATAAATCTTTTCTTTTGCAATAAATTACATGCTATTGATCTCACCCACTGTACTTTTTTCATGCCTGACATTGTAGTTTTTATCTCTATAAGTTTGATTTTTTTCCCTCCCATATACTTACTGTGCTCAATTTTTGCTCTAGCTTCTTGAACATATGGGATACAGTTATCATAACTGTTTCAATGTCTGTGTTTACTCTTTCTATAATCTGTGTTATTTCTGGGTCACATTTTTCTGCACGTCTGGTAATTTTTTGTTAGATGCTACACGTTGTGAATTTCGTCTTATTGGGTGCTGTATATTTTTGGGTTCCTATAAATATTCTTGTGTTTTTTCTAGGATGCCCAGGATAGTGTTTAATCTAGGACTAATTTTGTCACCTTCTCCCCCGGGAATAACCCCTTTGAGTGTTCCCCCCTATGCTCCCTGGATTATGAGGTTTTCCATAATTATGAGGTTGGCACTATTCCTGGCCTGGTTTGAACTATAGGGATTGGTCCCCTATGATCACTTTGAGTGTTCCCTGGCCTCAGGGAATTCCCTCACTTACATCCACTGTCAGCACTGGGTTGGAGACTTCAGGGAGCCCCTCTGCACATCTCTGGACCTCTCTACCCTGTCTCTGGAACTCTGGTACAGGTGCTTTCACCCTTCTGAGCTTTTAGCTGTTTCTTCTCAACTCAGAGTCTGCAGAATCTGGCTTCATCCTTTGCCTCCCCCCACCGCTGCAGGGAAACTATCCAGGCAGGGAGCTGGGGCAACTGTGGGGCTCCCCCACCTTTGTCTGCCATCTCTCAGGAATCACTGCCCTTCACAGCCTGGTGCTCCATGTCTTAGAAACATTGTTTCACATATTTTGTTTGGTTGTTTCAGCCAGGGTGTACTCTCATTTCTGTTACTCCATCTTGGCTGGAAAAAAAAGTGTCCCTTATGTTGTCCAGTGTCTAAACCTTACTAGGGAATGTCCTCCACTGTGAACCACATCCTGTGACTCTGAACTCCCTCTGCCGCCCACTCACCTGTGCTTGGCCCATGCTCTCTACTGAGCTGATTCCTTATGGGGTTTTCCCAAGAGGCTGATGCCTCCTCAGTAATGTGGGAGCTGATGTCAGTCTTTCCTGAGTTCCCAGATTCATCCTCCTGTTTATCCCAACAACCTTTCATGGTCTTCTGCACTTTTTTGTGTAGCATGTAGTTCTAACTACAGAATCTGACAGCCATACAGTCGTGGGAACATCTGGTCTCATTGTGGCTTTGCAAGTGGTGGGGGACCATCACTAGGAGGATTTTCCTGTATGTTGAGTGCCCCAAGTGCTCATCAGCCTGTCTGTGCTTTGATGTACAGAGAGGAAGCAGATTTCTGAAGACCTGATTGAAGCTTGACAGTGTTGAAGGTCAGAGGCAGGAACAGCTGATGAAAGGAAACAAAACCATACCAGAATTACTGTGTTCACGAACCCAGCAAAGGGTCCACTGAGGTCAGGAAGGAGTCATTTTCTCCCCTCAGAGAGGCGGAGGGCTGAGCTCACAGTGGCAATGTTAATGTGCTGACCTTTTCTCTCACTGTGAATTCATGGGAGAGGAGAGAGGCAGGTTATTAGAAGTAACAGATCCCCGACTACTACCGGGATGTCTGCAGGTGCAGGCAGCATTGTACCACTCTGGGATCTTGAAGGAGATGCACGATGAATTTTTCAAAAGCCCCAGAGCCAGTGAACTCAGCAACAGATACATACACAATTACATCCACAGAAATGACAGCTCAAGACCTTACCTTTGGGTTTTGTTGAAGCACAGACGTCCCGCAGCAGTAAGCCAAGTCCAGGCACAGAGTTGGCAGCTGCTGGGTCCTTTCTGTGCACGGTCACCGGTCTGGAGGCTTTTCTTTCTGGTTTAGAAAAAGCATGCTCCTTGAAACTTTACGAAGGGTGTCATAAAAGCCCATACTCTCCAGACCATCTTTCCTCCCTCAAAACACCCTTAGAGAGCCGGCCCAGCAACATTTCTTCAAAATGCACCAGGTGCTTCCCATGGCCTTTCTGTCTGAGAAAGTTTTGCTGCAAGATGCTCACTTTGCTGACCATGAGAGGCAGAGGACAGAGCTGACAGGTCGTGCACTCCACCAGTCCTGCCTGGGGAAGCTTGGCTCCCAGGAGGGGCTTCGAGAGCATGGGGTGGGGCAGGCATGTGGCAGGGTGGGCAGGGGCCCCTCCTGGCAAACCCCGTGTGCAGGCTGAAGTGGGTCTGCTGCAGACACTGGATGCTGTCAGAGAAACCCACCAGGGCTAAGGCAGATGGAGCAGAGATGGGCCTGAGCCCCGGGGCTACGGATGTTCAGCACGTGGTCCTGGACTCTAAACAGCTGCAGATCCCAGGGGGCTGAATTTTGTTTCATGGGGGAGCAGGCGCCAGTCCCCCAGATGGTCCTGCTGCTCCCCTCGCAGGCAGCTGGTGCTCCAGCCCAGCTGAAGGCCCTCAGAAAATAAAAAGAAAAATTAAAAAATAAATCAAGTGCTTTGTCCCAGGCTGCACAGCTTGAATGCAGTTGAGCCCTCCTCTGACCCACTGCCCTGCTGTCGTTGCAGGCTGGCCGCACTGAGCAGGGTCCATGGTAGGACTGTGGGTGTATGGGCCACCTCTTGGTCTCCTTGGAATGCCTGAGAAGAAGCCATGCCCTCCCTCCGCTGGTGCAGGGGCCAGGAACAAAGTCTCAGGTCTCCCTCGAAGTCTGCGCATCCTGGAGGAAAGCAGAGGCCAGGCCTGCGTGTTATGGACTGCGGCAGAAGGAACGTTACCTGCAGGAAGGATGTGATTGAAGAGGACTCTGAGAGCCCATCTGTGGGCTTCTGTGGTTGGTGATCACAATTCTGCTGGAGGGCTTGACTGCCCCTCCCCGCAGTTGCACCAGGAGCTGCGGAGGCTCACCTGTCCCTCGAATGCACTCCCTGGAGTAGTGAGCACCTGACCCTGTGGCTTTCTCTGCTTTGCATAGGATCAAGGCCTGTGTAATGTTTCCTCTTGTTGGGAGCAGCTGCGGGTCTCTGGTTCTGAGTCACATAAACATTGATCTGGTCTCTCATGGCTGTGGGGAGGCAGAGGAGTGGCTGCTGGGACATGAGAAAGTGGCCTCCAGTAAATCCGCCCTATCCACCGAGGCTCAGGGACCTGGCACCATCTGCCGAAATTAATGTCGCATCTCAGCTCTGGGAACTGGTGATGTGGCGTCACTGTTGTAGACACCTTATTAAATCTTACCTTACAGTGTAAGGAATCACAAGGTATCAAGGACCAGAAGAGGAGGGGAGGGTGGGCTCATGGCTCGTAAGTTATTTGAGGGCTGTGGAGGAGAGGCAATAATGAGAAAGACCTTGGAGGGTCAGGTGGAGAGGGGGAGGTCTTGGCATCAGTGGTCGAGTCCTGGGCACAGCTGGCTCGGCAGCCCCACCTGCAGCAGGTAGCACTGTTCAGGTCTCACCCTCCTGGACTTCTACCCTCTGGCCTCCCCTCCCCCTCCTCTTGGGCTCAGGCGCCCTTGGTGGCTCCCTCTGTCAACCTTCTGTGTGGCCTGGGGCAGCTGAAAACGTGCTGGTCATCAGAGGACAGAGCACTCCTGGCACCAGTTCTGTGGTCTGTGTCCTTGGCTCAGCACTGGAGCAGCAAGCTTCAAGGTTACGTCTCCTGGGCATGTCCCTATTTGTCCCTGGATGGTGTCCTGGGGCTGCCGAAGCAAAGCACCACAGACTGAGCAGCTTAAACAGCAGGAGTTTACTGTCTTATGATTCTGGAGGCCAGAGTCAAGATCAGGGTGTGGGTAGGGCTGGTTCCTTCTAAGCCTGTGAGGGAGGATCTGTCCCAGGACTCTCTCCTCTTTTCGCAGACGGCCGTCTTCTTCCTGTGTCCTCACATGGCCTTCTCTCTGTGACTGTCTGTGTCCAAATTTCCCCTTTTTACAAGGACACCACTGAGAGTGGATTAAAGTCTACCTCAATGACCTCATTTTAACTAAGTACACCAGCAATGACCCTCCTTCCAAAGAAGTTCACATTCCAAGGTACTGGGAGTTAGGACTTCAACACACACATTTTGGGGGAACAGTTTAGCCCATAACAGTCCCCACATGGATTGTGCATGCCCTGGGGCAGGGTTGGTGCAGGCATACACCTCCGAGTGCTCAGTAATTTGGAGCACAAGTCCCTTTCGTGGCTAAAGGTCATGGAGAAGATCTGGTCTGACCCCTCCCCCTGGATCAGTGAATGTCAAGTGTCAAGGTTATGCAAATTGCCTGTAGGTGAATCAGTTCCTGGGCTTTGGCTCCATCTCACCGTGGGTAAGTGGGACCCAGGAGACATGTGTCATTACTGTTTCCTTGGGGCCCTTTCCCACTGCTCTCATTTTATCTTCTCTGGGAAGCAGCTGTTCCCTTCTCTCTCTAAGTGTGAGGTGGCTGAGGACGTTGGGGACAGCCCCAAGCGGCTGACCTCACAGGTCTGCTGGGTGTTGCACCCTCCACTCCCTGGACTTTGTGCATCTGCTTCCAAAGCATCAGGGACCACAGACTATGGTTCCAAAGCATCAGGAACCACAGCAGGGACCCTCAGACTGTGCCCTTCTGAGGGGCTCACATGCAGCTACCCACCTGCCCTGTCCCAACTTCTGAAACAAGGGAGAAGCCAGGGAGAGCCAGGTCCGGGAGTTCTCAGGTCTGGCATATTAAGCCCTGTAGAGAAATATGGTGAGTATCTCCAAGTATGAGTATGCTTTAAACAGATTACATAAATACTGACAAATCATAAAGAGTGTGAACTTCATAAGAAAAATAGAGACCAACAGATGGGCTGGAGTTAAACATAAAATGGCTTCAGCAGACACTGGGCGAGCCCGGCAAGCTCTGGGCAGCCGCCCTCTCCCATTCTCAGGGCTTGTGCTTTGGGGAGAGCCGATGCTCCTTCTAGCTCCAGGAGTGGTTCCCTTTTTGCCTGGTGCTGGTTGAGTTGGGTTTTTCTATCACTTGCCTTTGGAAAGGTCAAGGTTAATGCTAAGACCCGTGTCTGTAAATGTGTGCTCATGTGCATGTGTATGTAAAAGGAATCGGGCCCAGGTCTTGTCCATGGAGCGTATAATCCAGTTTGGGAGACTAAATACAGCCACAATAATTGACTAATTACCACTCCTGGTAGGAAATTCCAAAACCTCAGTGGGGACACTGGGAATTCCAAAAAGAGCGAGAATGTAGGAGTTTAGAGTAATCCAGAAAGACTTTCTGGAAATAGCAGATTCTTGTTCTTGGATGGCCTCAAAATTCTATTTTTGTTTGACATGCCTAAGAAACTCCACGTGGAAGGGTGGATACAAGTCTTTCAATATTCTCAGCATGCTCATATAATCCTGTTTAATTTCTGCTTCTAGCAGTTTTCCAATGAATACTCATGAAGGTTGAGCACCAGGAGAGAAGTGTTTTGGGGTCATCTTAAAAAGAACAGTCTTTTCTCTCTTTGGACCCTTTCAAGTCTTTTCCATCCAGGGCAATTTAAATAATAATGCCCCAGTGAAACCTTCCCTGACCTTAGGCACAGAGCAAGGTCTTGCTCTTCTGAATTCTTGCCAGGCAAGAAGTTGTACCTTCTTGCAAAATATCTGCATGTTTTATCTGCACCTGCTGGCATGGGAACTTGTGGAAGACAGCCCCTGACATTTATCAACATCAATGCAAAGCCACAGAGATTCACCAGTGGCTTGGTGTGAACAAAGGGCACCGTGAGGAACATGTGTGTCAGCACTGCAGGTGACCAGGAGTTCCTCTGTGGGTTGATGGTTTCTAAGCATGGGATATTTCTGTGCTACTCAGAGACCAGCCTGCCCTTCAGGCATCTAAGAGTGCAGGTTAAACCCCCAGATACAGAGCAGATGCCTCTTCAGGGTTTTCAGCATGTCCTCGGGCCTGAGGGACTCTTGGGAGAAAAACAGTGGCACCAAGTTGGAGGCACACCCTGCCTGTCACAGAGACTCACTGGAAAAAAATCTGTCTTCCTCCAAGACTGTGGCTGAGCTTTAGACCAGTCATCTAGTTAACATGGTTTGTCATACAGGAAGAGCAAATCTTGCCATGAATGAACATGTGGCAACTCCTGGGGCCCATGAAGAGAATGTGGGCAGAAATTCACATTAATGAAAGAGTTCCTATTTGTCCAAAGTCTCCATTCTGTAAACTGTGAATTCCTCTGGTGCCCGGGTACATCTGTGTCCTTTCAGCGGTGTGACATGTAGAACAGTAGACTAAGAACCTTAGAACAGAAATATTAGGAAACGTTCAGTTAAAGATTAAGCAGAAAAGAAGATAAATCTTTAAAAGCAAGCCAAAGGGAAAACAGAATTCAATAAAGACAGAAAAGAAGTTGATGAAAAAGTATGTGTCAGGGGCCGAGCCCATGGCACACTCGGGAGAGTGCGGTGCTGGGAGCGCAGCGACGCTCCCACCGTGGGTTCAGATCCTATATATGAATGGCCGGTGCACTCACTGGCTGAGTGCCAGTCAAGAAAAAGACAAAAAAGAAAAAAAAATTATGTGTCAGTCAATGCAGCTATTACAGAAACTGAGGTACAAATGCATCAGAGAAGGGCTCTTGGGGGACCCTAGGTGTTAAATCCCTCATGCAGGAAGATTCCTAGGAGATTGCCCTGGCATGGGAGGAGTGGGTTTATGGGACGTGGAAGGACAAGGGGCTGGGATGGCTCGTGGTGAGGGTGACCAGCTGCCTAGGAGGGAAAGAAGTGACTCCTGGTCCAGCCTGGAGCTGCACTCATGGATCCACAGCGGGGAGGATGGAGATGCTGCAGAACTGCCAGCTGAACAGGGCAGGAAGACCTTGTGCAAATGGAAGCCAGCCTGCTTCAGGTGGTGGATAGTTCTGGGTGCAAAAGAGTGACACGGATGCTCTGCAGAGGATGGACAGGAGGACTCCAGGAGGCAAGAAGAGGTCATCAGCCTTCGGATTTCCTGGGACAGACTGCTCATCACCAGTGCGATGTCTGAGGCTGTTCTGACAGCTAGGAGAAAGGAAGGGCATGTGTCACTGTGTTGAGGACAGCTCGTGCACCCAAGTCCCGAGTCCCTGTTCCTCTTCCCCCATCCCAACCCTGTGGCACACAGAAGACTCCAGGAATGACCCCTACACTTGGCCACAGTTGATTGGCCCAGGGGTGGGTGCCTGACCCAAGTGAGGCCATTAAATAGCTTGCCTGGGAGCTTTGGATTTGGAAAAGACGGGGAATTTGAAAGTCTCTCTTCAGGTGGTTGAAGCAGTACTGCATCAAACACCAGAGCTGCTGGAGCTCACCGTTTCTTCCAGGAGAACTGGGAAGCAAGAAAGGGCAGTCTGCAGCAGGAAAGCAGGATGAAACAGATGGGTACAGAGAAGCGTGAGTATTTTGAGGGACGATCAGTCTGGTCCCTGGATCAAACAGTTCCTGAGAGCCATCTCTATCTCTGCTCTTCCAACTTACACTTTCTAAGAGTATCCCCAGGATTCTTTCAACAAGCTCCCTTTTAGCTTCAGTACATTGGAGTTTAGTTTCTTTCAGGCACCACTTCACAAGGGAAGGAATAGGTGGGGAGATGAAAACCTTTCGGGCACTCAGGTCCCCAGATGACTCACAATACCCATCTCCTGCTCTCCTGTTCAAGAGGGTGCTTTCCTCTCCTGTTCAAGAGGGTGCTTTCCTGCCTCCGGGACCCCAATTCTTCTTTACTTTTCCAACTTAGTCCAATCGCCAAGCTTAGGTATCTCAGAAAGCTTGTGGTTTGGGAAATCAGGTGCTGCCCGCTTGCATTTAGAGATGGATCTAGAGTCTCCTTAATATTTTTCCACTTATCTAGGGCACAGAAAAGCTTTCAAAAAAAGGGTCCAGAGCGTGAGTCAGTTCCTTTTTCCACAGATAAACCCAAGGGTCCCTCAGATTGGCAGACTTGGAAAACTGTAGTCCACAGGTAAATCTTCAAGGGACAGATGGCCTGTGGAAGAGGAGGACTTGGAGACCTGCAGCAGGACAAAGGGAGCTAAAGAGATGGCTGCCAGTGCAAACTGCCCGAGAGGAAGTGTTTCAAGGTTGGGCAGAGAAGTCTTAAGCACACTTGCAAGAGGCAGGAGTCTGGGAGAAAAGATGGATTAACCTGAACAACTCCCTCCAGCATGAAATGTGCTCATAAACAGAGTCAGCTTTCAGTGGAACTCATGCAGAAAGGTTGGAGGAAGCCCCAGGGAAAGACATTGCTCGGAATACTTGCCAGTTCCCAAGGCTGGCAGGAATCTCTCCTTCAGCACCCAGGACAGCGCCATGCCCTTTGTGACTGCTTAATGAACCTAAGCTACACTCAGAAAACGAACCTAAGTGACACGCAGTCACTGGAGGAAATGATTGGAATCCTTAACTGCCAGGGTTGGCAATGACCTTGCCGATGACATAATTGCACTCTTCAATTTTACAGATGAGGAAGCTTAGCTGAGATGGGGGAGGTAACTTGCTCTGGGTCGTGCTGTTGGTTTGTGTCAAAACAGGGACAAGAACTCAGGCATCTACATTTCCTGTAAATCTCCTGTCTTCTTATAGCCACCCACTGCCCATCATCTCTTGGCCATCAGCACAGCTGCTCACTGAAGGGAGCAGGACGGCTACTGAGAGTAGAAATGTGGGCTCTGCAGGTGGCCTGTCAGGGCTAAAACCCCGTCATTGTCACTTAGTCGGGTAAAGTTTTTCACCTCCTTCAGCCTCAGTTTTCTTATTTCTAAAATGAAGGTGCTACTATCAATACTTACATTAGATGGCTACGATGAAGATCTAATGAGATGACTCGCGTTGACACTTAGCCAAAAAGAAACAAAGTTACCCCTTGCTTTAGAGGTTAAGAAACTGAGGTTCAGAGAGGTTTGGTAACTTTTCCAAGAATGTGCAGCTGAGAAAGGGCTGGGACTTGGTTTGCTGTTTCTTACCAGCCCCTGAGTCATTGTTAATTATTTTCTATCTTTTTCTCTCCGTTGCTCAAATTTGACAATTCCTCCTGAGGTACCTTCATGTTTGCTAACTCTTTCTTCTGTCATCTTCATTCTGCTATTGAGCCCATTCTTCCTTTTTTTTTTTCCCACTGTGCAACCCACTTCAGTGCCAGCAGCCTATGGGCACAAAGGCCAGGCAATAGTTTGGGGACATAGTTTGCTCTGGCACAGGGCAGTAAGAGCCTGTTCTTTTTTATTACAGTGATTGTATTTTTCCAGTTTTTATCTTCTATTTCTTTGCTGAAACTTCTTATTTTTCATTAGTTTCAAGAATGTTACCCCTTCCTTGTTGGAGAATTTTTATAGCAGAGGCTTTAAAGTCTGTCAGAAAATTCCAACATTTGTGTCACCTTGGCATTAGCGTGTATTACTTGTTTTTTCTCATGGATGCTGAGATGTTCCTGGTTCTTTGTATGCTGAACAATTTTGAATATTTTAAAATTCATGTTATGGGTCTTTGGGTCTTAATTAAATCACATGTAGATTGCTGATATCTTTGTTAACTTAGCAGACCATCAACCTAGTTATATTTGGGCCACAAGTTATGACCAGCCTTCTGAGGGTTGTCGTTTCAATGCCAGTTTTATTTTCAAAGTCTTTGCATTGCTATTTGAGTCCACCCTGCCTGTCTGCCACTCAGTGGTCAGCCAGGGACCCAGGACATAGTCTGTCCCTTAGTCCAGTTCTCAAAGTATTTTTCATGCTGTTTAGGATCAGATCACACACACACAGCTTGGGAATAAGCCCAGAAGCTTCCAAGTCTTCTCCCCTTTTGCAATCTCCCTGATGCTTTCTGATTCTCTGGGGCTCCCCTTTATGGTCGTGTGGCCAGAAAGCTATGGCTTTATTTAAAACTGCCCTGCTGTGAACTTACTACAACTAATCCTGCCTGGGCCAAATGGTGGGAGGCAGAGAGAATAAAGCAACAGAGGGTAACCCTGCTGTCTTAGGACCGCAACGGCTTTTCCTCCCTTGGGATTTTAGGCTCCTGTGGGCTCTCTCTGCTCCTGCTAATGCTGCTGCCACAGTAGGATTGGGGATCGGGGCATGAGAGAATGGGGAAAGGAGGAAAAAATGGGAGGTTTCCCCTGCTCTGTCTGAGTGTCGGAGACTCCCGCTTCAGACCAGAGCAGGAGGGCATCTCCTGGGGCTCTTTCTGTTCCCATCAATGTCCACTTCTGGGTTATGGAGCTGTGGTGAGTCCAGACTGGAGGTACTGGAGGAAAATAAAACGGTAAACTCATTGTTGGCTCCATGGAGCTTTGAATTCTGGTCTTCCTCCTTCTTCTGTCTGCTATTTGCTTTTCGGAGTCCTCACGGAGCTCCTCCGGTCACTGTCCAAGGCTACAGCTGTTTTCCACGGGAGGAGCAGGTGGAGCATGCTTTCTCCATCTTACTCTCAGAACTTGGGTAGGATGCACGTCGGCGTGACTTCAAAGTCCCTTGTTCCTCCAGGATCCTTCACCTCTTGGATGTTCCCAGTGCACCCCTTGGTATCGCTCCCCCATAGATGGTGTTTAGAGGCACCCCCCCATGGAACTGTCTTAGGTTCTATGGCAGCCATCAAAACATCTGCAGTATTAAAAGGCTGGAGTCACCTCCTGCCGGTCATATCACTACATGGAAAATATAGCTCCTGCCCCTAAAGCTCACTGTTAGAAGATCAGAAGATTGCTATTAGGCAATGCCATACATACTTAAACTCCTAAAAAGCAAAAATGTGGAGAAAGTGAGCTCCCGGAGGCACACGTGACATTTTGCAGACCCAGTGCTGATGACGTAGAAGGGAGGCTCTTACCCCGTCTTAAATGCTCCTGGCTGCTCAACTGTGTCCCGTGCGATATTTTCTCCCAGTTACTCATTCCTGCTTTAATTAGTTTCCTGGGGCTGCCACAACAAAGTATCACAAACTGGATGGCCTAGACAACAGAAATGTATTGTCTCACAGCTCTAGAGGCTGGGAGCCCAAGATCAAGGTGTTGGCAAGCGGGGTTCCTTCCAAGGGCTATGAAGAAGAATCTACTCCAGGCCTCTCCCCAGCTACTGGTGGCCACGGGCCTTCCTTGGTGTTCCGTGGCTTCCAGAAGCATCACCCCGATCACTTCATCTCCCTATGGCATCCTCCCTGTGTGTGTGTCTGTGTCCAGATTTCTCCTTCTTATATGAGCAGAAGTCGTATTGGACCAGGGGCCCACACTACTCCAGTATAAACCCATCTTAAACTAAGGACCTCTGCAATGACTATTTACAAATAAGGCCACATTTTGGGGGCACTGGTGGTGATGTCTTTAACGTATCTTTCTTGGGGGTGCAGTTCAAACTGTAACACCTACCCCCCCCACCATGCTCATCTGTAGGCAGAGTGAGCTTTCTTGCCACATTTGACTTTGAATGTGACCAGGGGACTTGCTTTGGCCAAGGGATGTGAATACTATGACACAGCCCACTCCCAGCAGAAACTTTAAACTTACACATGGGTTTGGCTCTGTCTCTCTTGTTCCTACTCTCCATGAGAACAGTAGGCCCCAGAGTTTGGGTACTCTTTCAGCCTGGGTTCTAGGGGGAAAACAAAAAGACATGTGGGGCATAGCAGATCCCAGCAGAGAAGAGTGGAGCCCCGGCCAATCTGCACCTTGCCTGCACACAAGGAAGTACTAACTGCCTGTTGTAGGCTCCTGAGCTACTAGGATAGTTTGTCCCTGCACCTGAAGCTGACTGTTACATGTTACACTAATTTTCAGCATCACTAGTGGCAGAAGGGAACTACAGATGCCAGCTGGAAGCTGACGTGACAAAGGGACTTAACAACTCCATCACACACCATGAAAATATTCTACTATTTTAAATACTGTTACTGCTAATAAGAGCTTCACAGCATCAACATCCCCATAATTTTATTAGAGATCCACATGGATTTAGGCATGTGAGACATGACTTAACAATGCTGGGAATTATTCAGAGGCGTTTTTGCTGCAGAATGCAAGAGGCAGGGACAATGTGTTCCACAATTTGCCTTGCCAAGGGCTCAAGATTGCTGGGGATTCCTAAGGGATGAGTGAGGCTGCAGCTGGGATCTTGATAGGCTTTGGGAACATAAGGCAGACTGATGCTCTCTGCCTCGTCCAGAGTCCTGAGCCCAGACTCTCTGTCCTGGGAATCCTCTCCCAGTACTGCCTGCTCTTTGGGCAGGTTTGCTTTGGGGCGATCCAAATCTGCAGGTGCTCCTTGCCTCCAGGATTGCACTGGGAAGCCAGGCTTTTGACTCCCAGGGGTGAGAACCATCTGGAGGGTGTTTATCTAGAAGGTGGTGATGGCAGGGAGGGGTTTCCAGTGCTGGGTCTAGGTCATACCTATCACACCTCAGGGCTCTCGGGACAGGTTTGGGAAGTGAACAAGAAGCCCTCTTACCTCTGTGTGGTGCCTTTAGTTCACAAAGCACAGGAGACAGCACTTGACGGTTCCTAATGTCCTGCCCAAGTGAGCAGACACCAGCATCCACATCTCACACGGAGAGAGCTGTGAAAGTGAACAAGGCCCACAGCCGCTGAGTGGAGACACCAGGATCTGAACTCAGGTCTCTCTGACTCCTAAATCCTTCTGACTGTCGTACATGAGATGAGTAGATGGTGAGATTTTTAGGACATCAAAAGGCCCTCCTGCCCAGACACTGTCCCCACTGGCTTGGGTGCTATCTCAGGTTCACACACAGCTCACTTCTTGGATTAATGCACTAAATCCAGATTCATATTTTGCCTTCACTATCCACTGGCAGCTTAGGAGGGTGTGTAGATCGCATTAGACTTTTACCACCCTAGAGGTTAGCAGGGAGGGTTGGGAGGTCTTGTCTAGGTAGGTGGGGGGTCTGTAGTGGGTTGTTTCTTCCCAGAGCAGCCACGCTCTGCTCTGGGGTGCTATGTAAACCACAAACAGGGAGAAGCTGAAGGCTCTTTATCAGGCCAGGAGAGGGAGAGGAGGCTGGCCCCAGAATTGAGGAAGGGGGCTTGGAGGGGCTGGAGGGGATGGAAACCCTTGGCCTGTGAAGAGCAAAACTTCTGGGCAAGGTGCAAGGTCAGCTGGAAAGCCACTGACCTATTCTGGGGGTGTTGGGGAGACTCTGCTTCCAAGGCAAGTGGTTGAGGGAGCTGGACAGCCCTGGGTGTGGTCTGAACACTTGACCCCCTCCTCACGGGGAAGGCTGGCACGTGCTGCAACTGCGCTGGCTGGAGGGCCACACTGCCTCACTCCCTGGGCCCCACCCGGCATCCCGACTGAGAGTCTGGGGCAGCTGTTCTTGCCTGTGAATGGAGCCAGGCTGAGCTATTTCCAGAGCTGGCAGGAGCTTCCAGTGCCTCGGTGTCCAGATGGTGTTGAAATTCCTGATCAAAACTGTCACATTAGGCACTGGCCTTAGAGGGGACAGTTAATTAAGTGGAAGGACCTGGCCTTTGGAGCTTTAGCTGCTGGGGATGAGGAGGTGAAGAGAAGTGCCTTTCTCTGTGGGGATCCGTCTGGACGCATTTGGTCCTTGCATGCAGGGCCTGTTCTCTCCTGCATCTGCCCTTGATCTTAATTTTGTTGCTCTCAGGGTGAATTGCAGGAAGGGAGTTTTCTTGGCTCTGATTCCAGAGGAGGTGGCAGTCCAGAGCTGGTGTGAATGGTGTCTGTGTCCCCTGGCCCAGCCTCACTACCTGTCCTGGGCAGCTCTCTGTCCTCTGGAAGGACAGACAAGGGAAAACAGAAGGACACTCCATCCAGCAAGGTAGGTGGGATGAGGTGCTGAGCAGAGGGACCCTGTGCAGGGTCCAGACTCAGCACAGGAGCAAAGACGTGCTAAGCACCCTCCTCCCTGGAGAGCAGCAGAGAATGAAATGGATGGAAGTGTCTGCCCTGCAGGAGAAAGCAGTGAACTCTGCACGGTGACCTGCACAGACATCACCTGCCTCCTGGGCCTCAGGTTCCCAAGGTGGTTTGAGGAGCACAAGGACTTGGAAGAGACAGGCGGCGCTCCGCAGCACTGAGCACAGAGCTGCACGCACAGCACGCATGCAGTAAACATTTCTTGGATATTGTTTGAATGAAAAAGCATCAGATGGCCAGACAACCTCCACAGTACCTTCTGCTGTAAAATGCTGCGGCCGAGGTCTCCAGGTTGAGATGGGCAGATGAGTGTGGACTTGAGGCTGGGCTGTGGTCCCCAGAGGAAGAGCTGCTGGAGCGCTGTCCTGGAAGAGTGGCAGGTGTGTGAGTGTCCTGGGGCTGCCACAGCAAAGAACCACAATAGCAAAGAAGCACAACCAGTTTCTGTTTCACAACAGAGACTCATGCTCTCACAGTCTGGAGGCCAGAGGTCTGAAATCAAGGTGTCGGCAGGGCTGGTTCCTCCGTGGGCTCTGAGGAAGAACCTGTTTCCTGCCTCTCTCCCAGCTTCTGGCAGCTGCCAGCAATCCTTGGCTTGTAGACACCTCACCCCAGCCTCTGCCTCTGTTGTCACGCGGCCTTCTCCCTACGTCTCTGTCTTCTTTTCTTATAAGGACACTGGTCATAGTGGAGTCAGGACCCACCTCAATCCAGTATGACCTCTCTTAACTAATTACATCTGTAAAGACTCTATTCTCAAACAAGGTCACATTCTGAAGTTCTGGGTGGGCATGAATTTTGGGGAGGGGGCCACTGTTTTACCCAATGCAGGAGGTGTGGAGCAGGAGCTTGCAGCCGTGAACACGATCTGCTGCTGCTCGGCATGCAGGGAAAGCATGTTGCTCAACATGTTTCTGGTCCTGTGCTTGGGTGCTGCAGTCAGAAACTTCATTCTGGGGCCTCTGCCCCATCTCTCTCTGGTGGGAGCTCATACCTTATGCCACAGCTAAGCTTGAGGGCCTCAAGGTGGCTCAGGCAGGTGAAGGATGAAGTTCTTTTCCTACTGGGATTGTACCGGCTGCTGTGCTGAGCTTCTGGCCACATTGCAATGAGCTGGGGTCCCTCACTGAAGGGTCTTCTTTGAAACATCTCAGGGCAGATCATGGCTAACTCTCACACAAAACAGGCCCTCGCTAAGAAATCACACTTTGAACTTTATGGTTCTTTACTCTGGCTTTTATGATCTAGATGAGTTTTCTTGATCTGTGAAATATAAATCAGTACATTTCAGAGAAGTGTGCACTGGAGGAGATCCTTGACCAAGCAGACTTTCAAGCAGTCCTCGCTACCATAGACACTTCACAAGGAGTCGATGGCAGGAGAGCCCTCGGTGAGGCAGGAGAAAAGCTGTCTTCACCTTTTAATGGGGAAAGTGGCCAGGCCCCTGAGCCTTGCAGGTGGCCGTCTCTACTTAGCAGAAATGCCTTTCTCCTGGAGTCTCAGGCTGACAGTCCTGGGAGGCTAATTTGTCTGGACAGAATACAGATATCTGAAGTCAAATACAATATCTTTGAGATAAAAACATGCTGATGCTCCCTGATGAGCTCCAAGGCAGCGGCTGAGCTTGCTTGAGTGGTGGCAAAGATGGGGAAGTAAATCGGGGCTGGGAGCCGGGAGGAGCACTTTGAAGGTGCCCAGCTCATTGGAGATGAACGTCTCTGCTGTTTTGAGCCTTGTGGCATCTCAGGAATGTGGACTGAGCTGGAAAAGCAGGACTGAGCTGCCAGAGCTGGGCAGAGCAGCTGTGCTCGGTCCCCAGTTTGGAGA
Source organism: Cynocephalus volans (assembly GCF_027409185.1). Lineage (NCBI taxonomy): Eukaryota > Metazoa > Chordata > Mammalia > Dermoptera > Cynocephalidae > Cynocephalus > Cynocephalus volans. The sequence goes on from NC_084467.1 coordinate 2,819,091, forward strand.
AGCACCAGCATTTTGAGCATCCTTGTCAGCCTTTGAGAGACGTCTGTCCAGGCCCCACACACCCTTTTGAGTCTGATGGGGTGAATTATTTCCCCAGAGCAGGTGACTTCTCTGGGAGTGTTTTGGAAGACAAATCCAGCTTCTCACACTGAGAATGACTCCGAGAACTTCAAATCAATCTCCCAGAGAGAAGTGGCTCTTAAAAGCCCGGGACGGATGGAAAAGAACCAGGTGAAAGGACCTGGTTGCCTCAGGACCCAGCTCTGCTCTCCCTAATTAGCTGAGTGACCTTGGAAAAACCACTTAACCTTTCCAAGACCCGACTTCATCATCTGTAAAATGACCCGGTGACACCGACTGCTCTCCCTTCCCCAGCGTTGGGCGGCTCACGTGGAAACGGCGGTGGGGCCAAGGCAGCTGGTGAGTTGCAAGGTCCCTCAGAGAATGCCCTGTGGTTTCTGTGACTCCTTCATAACAAATGGCTCATATACTGGAGGAGATATCAGTTCTTGTGCGACGATGGGGGAAGAAGCCAAGTCGCACTGCAAATGAAAACTGACTGCCGGGCCGGAGGAAAGTCGCAGCAGCAGAGAAAAAGCGAAGGCTGCCACGCTGGGCCTCACCTGCTTGACGTACCAGGAGAAACGGATGCTTGGCTCTCCTGTAGCAGACGTTTATGGGGATCATCTTGGGGACAGGCTTTGGGGCATTGGTGACAAACAGGACAGGCATGCAGTCTGACCTGACACTTCACATGGGTGAAGTGTCTACTGTGTGCTGAGCATAGGTGGCCTCTTTTAAGAAGGCGTTGCTGGGACTGGCCTCATTTTAGTCAGTGGGGAAAGCATCAGATATCCTTGGTCAAGATAATGATGGTGAAGAATCAAACTGGCACTTTCAGAAGGGCCTGGGACGAGGCCTGCCCTCCTGCAAGAGGGATAAGGGTCGTAGGAGGTGAGCCTGGAGCAGCCCTGGCAGGAGCCTCCCCCAGCTCCCTCTGGGCCGAGAAGCTTCCGGGCTGGGTAGAGCGTGGCTGTCGCTCCAGATTCTCTGTTTGGCAAGAGGGAAGCCAGACGCATCGTGGCTGCTTCTTCCTGTGTGGCCGAGGACACCATCTGAGCCCCGGGCGTCGGCACCGTCTGGCGGTAGGGACTGGATCGGCAATTCCTACAACTGCTGTAATTACAGGCTAGCTGGGGGTGGGGTGGGGGCTGGGCAGCCCCCTTTAGGCCCTTCGCCCCACCCTCCAAGCAGGCTCTAGGGTGCTGTTGCCTGACATGTTCCTGAGAGCTGCGACCTGTTGTGAACTTAGCTGAGACCTGAAGGGCTGCCACCTGCTGACGGGGCAGGTCTTTAAGGTCCTTGCCGGGTGGCTTCCGACTGGGGTGCGGCCAAGAACCTTGAGAAGGTGACTCTGGAGGAAGAAACACAGGTCACTGGTCTGCCTTTCCTTGCCTGCATCTGTGTAGTGAGCGTGGGCCGCAGCTGCAGGTGCAGACTCCACGTGAGGCTGGGGCGCCTGCCCCACTGGCAGGGAATGGTGGAGTGGTGAGAACAGCCTCCATAAAATTGAAAATAAGGGCCCTGCACGCTGCACCCTGCCAGGAGATAACGAGCTCCCTGGTTCACAGTGTGCCCTCCAGCCTGCGAGCTCCACGGAGGCCGCAGAGGATCTTTGGTGCGCAGTGGTTCTGTCCCTGTGCCTGACATGTGGGAGAACATTAAAGGTGAAAGAAGCTAACGGGCCTTCTAGTCTGGTGCCCCCCAAAGGACCATATGGGTTAACCAGTCAAAAATGTTAAAAGTGTGGAGTGCTCGAATGAATTTGGGAAACACCAGGTAATACAAAGTTGAGCCCTTTTCTTTCTTACAGGACTTTCCAGAGCTCTGCTGTTGAGAGCGTGCAGCATTACCCCAACCTGGCTGACCGCAGAATGTGCTTTTGGAAGAGGCTGAGATGTTCAGCAGATCGGGAAGAGCCAGTCTAGCAAAGCTCCCTCACGTCTTTCATTTATTCATTCAACAATCAGCTGCTGAGGATCTGCTGGGAGTCAGGTGTGGTCTCGGGCCACGGTTGGGAAGCACGTGAACATGGCTCCTGCCCTCGCTCAGTGGAGGGGACAGTGATGATCACAGACAGCACAGTTTCAGGCTGTGACACGAGGCTGTGTCAGACACTGGACATGTGAGTGGGGCCCTGAATTATGGGAAGGAACCAGCTGTAGGAGGGTCTGGACAGGGTGCTCCTGCAGAGGAACAGTGAGTACAGACATGCAGCAAGATGGAAAGGGGGTGAGGGCAGCTGTTTGGGAGTGAGCAAGGTGGAGCATGGTCAAGACGCATTCGGGGCCTGTTGTGTCCGGGTAGGAGCTGGGTTACGTGTGAGGTGTGTTGAGGGGCTTTGGAGCACATTGAGCAGTGAAGGGGGTGATCTGACTTATGTTTAAAAACATCTCTTGGCCTCTGGGTGGCGCTGCTCATCCCAGATTTCTGCTTCCCCGAATGCCTATCCATGCTACCCCATGAACAGTGTGTGTGTGCATGTGTGAATGTGTGTGTGAGTGTGTGTATGCACATGTGCATGTGAGTGTGCATGTGTGTGAGTGTGCGTGAGCATGAGTGAGTGCATGCACGTGTGAGTGTCTGTGCATGTGTGAGTGTGAGCATGAGTTAGTAACGTGTCCTTTCCATTCTGAGGCCACCATGCAGACCTGCTGGAGAAGGCTCTGAACCTCCCGCAGTGCCTGGGCTTTTGAGCTGCGTGCAGTGACCACATGGGCATTAGAGCGTTCTCTCTGCAGACAAAGAAGAAGCACCCTGGTGACTGGAGGGCAGAGACTGGGCCATTTCTATGGGAGGACTGCATTGCCAGCCTCCCTTGCTGTACTTTTGGGGCCACGTGACCAAGTCTGGCCTACAGGAGGTCGATGTGGGGATGGGGGAAGGATTCTGAGATGGCAGAGTCACAGAGCGGGGAGCCTGGCTACGTGAGCTGCTGTTGGTGAGAACCACCTGGATCACCCCCATTCTCAGTTGTACTTTGGCCATCAGGACATACCTGGCACCGTGCTAAGCCACAGAGATTTTGGCACAGTCTGTTACAGCAGCTTGTGAGTGTCACCCTGACTGATATACCTCCCCATGCCCCGCCTTTCAAAAGGCAGCCGAGGAGATGAAGTGGCCAGTCTCAGCAACCCCGGAAGACCAGAAGACAGACCCGAGCTCATGGTCCTCATGGGCCTGGGGGGCTTGGGGTCAGCTGTGGCTGTTACATATCTTACACAAGTCACAGCTTCTCTGAGCCTCAGTTTCCTCAATTAAAGGAAGGGGATATGTTTATCTTGTTCACTTTGAGTTTTGTTTAAAATAAATTAATATAAAAATGCAAGAAATAAAAAGAGCCCCCAATTCTTCTTGGAAAATAGCAGGTTACAGATGGGTAACTAGGAATGCCACACAAGGACACGGCTCCTTTGCTTCCATTGCTAGTAATTGTTCTTTCACTGGCACTGGATTGGGTATCAGCTCCTTGAACTGCGAGTGCAGGTGAGAGACAACCCTGCACAGTGCCCCAGCCCCCCAAAAGCTGCTGCTTTTTCTACAGCAGTTCAGAACAGGAAATCTTTAATCTGCTATTTATTGTTCTGTCACCTACAACTATCTTAATTATTCCAGACCAATTAAATGTCTCTTGTACTTTAAGGTATCCATTTAGTCCAATTCTCTTGATTATTTAACAAAAATGTGAAAGGCACATTGATGATTTCTGATTGGTTTCAGTGAAATCTCAGTTAGCTCTCCAGGTTTGGAGAGGCAGAGGGTCACTAGGTCATGACTTCCAGCAGGCTGTGGGCTTCTGGGGAGACCTTGGGGGCAGCCAGAATAGTAACAGAGCCTGGAGGTGTGTGGTTCCCTCTTCCAGCTTGGCTCAGAAGGAAAATAAAGAATTCCCACAGCCTCCTTGAAGGCTGGGATTTGAGGACCTAGAGTTTTCCACCCAAAGGGGAGAGCTGTGGACCAGGAAGTCCTCCATTTCCCTGTCCATTTTTTCACTCACGTGGCACCTGCCATGGTCATGATACCAGGCTGGGGCCTTGCAGACACCACGTTGCATGAAGCATGGTCCCTTCTCTTGTGGTGACCCCAGGCAGGTTGGAGCAAGATATAGGACCCATGTGTGAAGTTCATCAGAATGCCCTGTGATGGGCTTCCTGCTGTCACCTAAGTCTGGGAGAGGCAGAGGCCATGGGGCTGCAGATGTCCCGAGGACAAGAACAGCTGTGTTCTGGAGAGCTCAGGGGACTTCAGTTGGGCCCTTAGGACAGTGAGAAGTTTAAATGGAGCCAGGGAAGTGTTTCCATCTGGCTGGACTGTCGTGAGCAGGCATGGTGTTCCAGGAAGGGCGTGGGAATTTGTGTGTGGAGAGGGCGTGCTAAGGGGTGTCAGCTAAAGTGACATCGTGGGGGGCCTTGAGCTCCATCCAAGCTCGGGAATTTGGACACCTTCATTAGGCCAGGGGTTCCCAAACATTCTGGTCTTTGTACTCTTAAAAGTTACTGCAGCTCGCAAAGAACATTTATGTATGTGGACTATCTCTTTCGATATCTATCTCATTGAAGACATAAACTGAGTAATTAAAACTCATGAGTTTGTCAATTCATCAAAAAACAGCAAAAATAACAACAATAAACCCAATTACATGTTAACATAAATATTTTAAGAAAAATGATTATAGATTTCCACCCTCCCTCTTCCCTCCAAATAGTGAGATGTGTGGCATTGTTTTACCACACTCTTTAGTGTTTGGTTTAATAGAAGACAGCTGGATTTTCAGAACTACTTTTGGATTCAATCTGCTGCAATATGTTGTTTTGTTTGAAATATATGAAGAAATATGTCCTCACACAGGCATGCAGTTGGAAAACAGAAGGGTATTTAAAAGCTTTTTCAGATAATTGTAGATATTTTGCTTTGGTACAAAGTAGAAAGTCAAAAAGTGATAGTTTTTTAAAAGTTAGTTGCAATGTGGAATTAGAAGCTGTATCAATAACTTTTTCTTTTCTGTCACATAACAATCCATTCTTTAAATGGATTTTTAAAAATCCACATGTGATTTTGAAGCATCACACAGTGGCCATTTGGAAAACAACGTTTCACTGTGTTTTGCAGCTCTTCCAAATGTCAACACGTTTCTTTATTCAATATTGAGAAATCACATTTATCAATAGCAACACCTTCTTCATCAGAAAAACCTTCATGTACTGGGAAGCTGTCAAGCTCATGGCGGTGGATACAAAACTTCCAAAATTCTCATTTTTGCTTGAAACCCAGAAGTCTGTTATTGGCAACAAATATTGTTAGTTGTTTTCCTCCAAGTGGCAGACACACTTTATATATTTTGAGAAAATGTCTGCCAAAGCCCATGTCTGAATAACTATAGTGTGGGTCCTAGTTGTTCTTTCAAGTAAAAATGGTTTTCCATGAAAAAGGGGCTAACTCAGCTCACGACCCAAGTGCTTTTCCCTGAGACACATGTGCAACTTTGGTTTGTACCAGGAGTGCTTTATGCATAGTCCCTGTTAATTACACAGAAGATTAAAAAGATGAAAACTCAAGGTTGAGATCTAATAAAAGTAATAATTTTTTCCTGCTTCCTGGAGGCCAAACTACAGTATTGCAGCCCACGCCCCCTCCCTCATGGTACAGTGCATTTACTGCTCTCAGGTTGGCAGGAGCTCTGCTCCACATGTCTCTCAGGGATCCAGGCTGGCAGCAGCTCCTACAGCTTGTGGCTTTGCTTCTGGGGTGAGTGGATTTTTTGGTTGTTCTTGCTGGGGAAGAGAGTGCTGAAAGCCTTCAAAGAGGAGTTAGACACCCCTTCCAGAAGGGACCAATGTCCCTTCTGCTTACAGCCCATTGGCCAGGACGAGCCACCTGGTTAACCTACCTGTGAGTGCTGTGGAAGCACCTGGAGGATTGGCTGTGAAGACACATCTGTCCACCTGGAACACTGGCCATCTTTCCACCAGTCTCCTCATCCTTCCCGTGGGAAGCTGGCTCTGTCCTCCTGCCCCATGATGGCTTGTCTTCCTCTGGATTCTGTGCCTCTCTCTGCATCATACCTGCTCTGACCAGCCTTATCTGCTCATCTTTAATTGTTTCATCTTCATGTGAAAAGCTGCTCACTGTTAAGCTTCCCTGTTTGCTGGATGAACTAGGGAATGAAAGGGTGGATTTAGGTACTCAATGTCTAGAACACCCTGTCTTTAAGTTCCCACCTTGTTTCTGCCCCACTACCCACAGGTGTGAATCTTCACAGCAGCATGGAGACCTCCTCTAAGAAGTCTCACTGGCTGCTGTGGCTGGAGCTCCCCGAGCTGCCCTGATGCAGGGTGTGGAAGGAGATGGATGGATGATGGAAAGCTCATGTTTGCAGCCCCCACTCCACCTTCAAGAATGTGACCATGGGGAAAATACTCTGCCTTCTCAGTTTAACCCTCTTTGTAAGGGAGGCATCAGCTGGACGGTCTCCTGAATTCCTCCCATCTCTGTCATGCTGTAGGTGCACATGGCCAGCCATGCAGCAGGGACTTTGTTCTCAAGGTGGTAAGTTGTTTTTATCAAAACAGCCACCTTCTCTCACCAAGATTCCCTCATGACCCATGGGAGCCATCTGAACCCATGCAATAGGTGGCACTCTCTGTGTCTCTGTCTCTCTGTTTGTCTGTCTGTGTCTGTGTCTCTGTCTGTGTCTTTTCTGTGTCTCTCTGTTGTCATCTCTGTGTGTGTGTTTATTTATTTATGATTACATTCCAAGAATGCTCCTTCCCCCAGGATGGTTTGAGGTGTGGGGCATCTGTGTTGCAAGGTCTATAATTAGAACAAGGACCCTGAACTGCTGAAGTGAAAACCTTTCAAAGAGCGAATGCTTCTGGGATGGGCTTCTATGGGAAACAGAAGAATGTGCCCGTCCTTGGCGGTCACAGTGCTGAGACTCTTGGAGGCGTCTGGAGGGATGCCAGGTGGGCCTCTTACTTCCTTTCTCAGAGCCAGTGCCTGTGGGCACTGCTATCCAGGGTGCTGTTAGCCGGGCATCTACGTCTTGCCTGTTTTCCTCTCAGCCAGGCCCCGCCTGGCCCGTTCAGCACCAAGGCCAGAGCCCATCACTCAGCAATCACCTTGCTAACCTGCCCAAACTGCCCGTGAACGCTGTCCTTTTTTGGGGGCTCTTCAGAGCTCCTTAGGACCTGTGCTCTTCCTTCACCTCCCCTCCATGAGGCATGTATCCCTGGAGAAGCATGGCAGGGGGTTGGCTTGGCATTTGGGGGCTGTGGGTGGTTTTGTCACCATTCACTTGGGGCCATCAGAGCCCATTTTTCTGTGTCTTTCTCCAGCTCCTGCCTGAGGCTGTACCAGGGCTTCTTTGCTGCCCAGCTCAGAGATGGGGCGCCTGGGGCCCTCGAGGCAGGGGCGATTGAGCATCATACCTGGAGAGTGAGGCGCGTCCTTTGGGTTTCTGGGAGACTGTCCCTGTGGAGGTTCCAGGTAGGGAGCACTTTGCTCTGCTCAGGAAGGGCCTCACGTGGCCTTGGCTGCACGGTCTCCCTGGTGCTCACGGGTCTGCTGCAGCCCGACCACAACACCGCCAGCCACGCTTCCCCTGGCAGTTTCTTTTTGAGCCCAAACTCCCAGGTGCCACTTGTTTTTTTCAGCCTTAGAAATGTCTCCACAGAAATAAGTGTCTGGAAACTCAGTGCCGCAAGGAGCCACGGTGTTGGATGGTGTCGGGAGGAAGGAGACCAGGGTGCGGGGCTTTATGCTTGCTCTGCCGGCCGAGGGGCAGGCGCCCTTAGCCACATTCTCCGCAAGTTCTCTGCAACTGTTGCCCCGAGGTGTTGCATAGTCATGGGGTGAGTTCACCAGAGAAGTTCATAATCTGTGCAGCCCTCTAGAGATGTTGGGACACACTTCTTAGGATCAAGAAGAGGGCTGTGGCAGAAGCAGTGAGGTGCGTGAGAGCGGGATCAGCAGGCTTTCCTTCACTCACCTGCCTGGTGCCTCTCCTGCTCATTCCCTTTGGGTTCCAGGCACTTTCCCAGGCACTGACTGTAGGGCATGGTCCCTGCCTGCACAGAGCTCTCCATCAGGTGAGACAGCAACCCTGAATGAGTCATCAGTGGAGGCCAGAGTGCTGGGTGGGGCATCTCCAGGGAGCTTCCACGGGGCTTCCAGCCAAAGCCGCCCTCCATCTTTCCTTCCCAGAATTGTATTTCCAGGATGCACAGACAGATGGGAGCACAGGAGAGATGCTCAGAAGGTGTGGAGCTCCCTGGAGTCAGGGCATTTGTGTCCATTCTAAGGAAGCCTTAGGAGTGAGAGGCTGGGTTTCACACACTTGAGTGTTCAGAAGGTTCATTTGAAACCTTCAACTGCAAGTTTCTAGAACTCACCCCCCATAGATCCTGATTCTGAAGAGCTGGGGTATTGGTCCATTTTGTGTTGCTATAACAGAATACCTGCGACTGGGTAATTTATGAAGAACAGAGGTTTATTTGGTTCATGATTCTGGGACGGCTGCATCTGGCACGGGCCTCAGGCTGCTTCTACTCATGGTGGAAAGCGGCAGGCAGCAGCAGGTACAAGCAGATCACATGGCGAGAGGAAGCAAGAGAGAGAGAGAGAGAGGAGGTGCCAGGGTCTATTCAACAACCAGTTCTTGCAGAAACCAATAGAGCGAAAACTCACTCATTAATCCCCCCACCCAGGGAGAGCATTAATCCATTCCTGAGGGATCAGCCCCCACGACTCAAATAGCTCCCAACACTGTCACATTGGGGATAGGATTTCCACATGAGTTTTGGCAGGGACAACACATCCAAACACTATCAACTGGGTTGAGTCCAGGGAGTTTCACTTTTGACAGGTGGTCAGATGACCCAGAAGTAGGCAAGGCTTGTTGTGCTAGGGAAGCATTTGTCCTACCAACCCCTGCCTGCAGGTGTCACGGATGGAAACCTGGCCATCCACATGGGCCTGAGGGACTGTCTGAAGCTTCCAGCATTGGCTGATTTCCTGTAGCCTGCTTTGTGTGGGGTAGCTGGAGACCAGCCTGTGGTTTTTATGCGATCACTGACCTCTTTTCGAAGCTGTTGGTTTTTGTTTTTCCTGCAGAGCCGGCATAAGGCAGAAGTGGAGCTGAAGTGCCATCTAGAATACAGATGTGTTTATTTATTGGGCATTTCCACTACTCAGCCAAGGGCTGACAGTCATGACAGGCATGCTCTATGCTCTGCAGGGGACCCCTGGCGTCTAGACCTCCAGTAACTGTTGCTCCCTTTCTCTCAGTTGCTTACATGATGAGCTCAGTGTGACTGTGCGATGAACGTCTGCTGGCGATGAAGGAGGAACACAAGACCTGCAACCACACACATTGCTACGTGAGCGCCGAATGTCAGCAAGGTCCAGCGCTGATGGCTGAGTGAAGGGCTGGGTTCCCATCAAGAATGGAGGCTGTGCTGCGTACCCTCATCACCTTCTGCCTCATCTCATCATCGCCACATTTATCACTTTTGCTCCTTTAATTATTTCTGAATAGCGTCAAGCTGGGTGTGAGGTTTTCCTGTGATCTAGAAAGTGGTGAGGCTCAAGACCAGGAGCAGACGTCAAGCGGAGACCCAGCAGCTGAATTTATTTCCAAGAAGGTGAATTTATTTTTGTTTCTGAGCCTAAGGGATGATCTATTACTTCTGGAATTATGTTTCTGAAATATACTGTGGGCTATCAGCGGCTACACCAGACGTGTGTAGACCTACGTGACACGTGTCACCGGATCCCCCAGCCTGGAGAAAGCCCCCTGAGAGCTGAGCTCTTGGCCTCCCCTCCTGCTCCTCTTTAGCCATCAGCTTTCCCTACTGACCGGGCCACCATTGACCTTGTTCCCTGAGAAGAGGGGCTTCTATGTTCCCTCGTCCAGGGCTTCTTTGGGATGTGTTACGTTATCAGCAAAGATTAGAGCTTTAACAAAAGGACAGATTGTTCTTTAGAACTGCTCAGCCAAGGAGATGCCAGGAATAATAAGGCGAGTGAGAGACGATGTGTGACTTCATTTACTGTTCTGGAATCGACACCAGAGGAAAAGACCGGTCCTGCTCTAGGTCCTTTGGGCCAAGTGGGAACTGTGTCTTTACTTAATGGGGACATTCACAGAATGAGTAAACGTTTTTTTCCCCTCCATTTCAGTAGTGTGACTCTCTCCCACTTCCCCCATTCTCAACATCTCACCATTCACTCGAAAGGTTTCACTTTGTTTAATTTTTAAAAATCTTTCAAAAGTGTTGATCTCCTCACTTTCAAAGTTAAAAGTTTATACACTAGCCAGGAGAGACTGAGTCTCCCTGTGTCTTCTCAGGGCTGAAATGAGATGATCCTACAGATCCCAGGAAAGAAGCGTATCCAAGGAGCCCATCCTTCTTCTGGGAGCCTCCAGGGTGAGGCTTTGCGTTGGTGTGAGAGGGGCTGGCTGGGTCAGGCCGGGGGTCTGGTGTCTGCCCCGTCTTCTCTCCCCTCCCTGCCCTTTCTCTCCCCTCTCTTCCAGCATAACAGTCCTTTATAAAGCCTGGGTCACCTGGTGTTGTCCCCGCCCTGCCTGCCCTGGCTCAGTCTTTAGGGGGGATGCTCCATGATTAGCCTGATGGTGTCTTCTCAAAATATGCGGTCCATAATTGAGCCTAATCTTGAGAGAAGATCCGATCCACAGAGCATGTGGTGGGATTCCTCCAGCTCTCTAAGCCCACGAGGGGTGGCTGCATTTTCCAGGTGCCCCTTTCCTCTTCTGTTGTCAGCAGTTTGGCTAACGAGCAGCTATGTAGCCCATCTCTGTCCAGACGTGGCCTTCAGAGCTCCCTGAGACGGACCAGGGCTTCATGAATTAACTAGCAGAGACCCGGGGGTGCCAAGTCCTTACTTTGGCTGAGCAAGGCCTTGGAGTTGCTGAAGGGACATTAATCCTCATTTTATGTGGGGCAAACAGTGAGGGAAAAAGGCACGCCTGCAATTTAATGTAACTGAATGTCACCCCACGCCCCCCCCCCCACCCCGTACTGCCGCTCAATTGAGAGCCACAGGGGGCGGCGGGGCAGAGGGGGCAGACAGCGATTGCGTAACCTGATTCATGACCCTCAGCTCCTATTTATCATAAAATCATTTACAGCTCCATAAAACGTGTTAATTTGGGTGGCTGGTGATATATGTCTTTGATTTAGGAGCTGACATGTCTGCCCAGTGGCTGCATGCTGTGGGCTCTGCAGTTCCTGAGAAGGGATGGGGAAAAGTAATAGCACATGGGGGGCAGCAAGGCGCCGGCTTGTGTATGGTGACATGTTTGGGCTGGTGGGTCTCTCTTGGGGAAGCCTGTGGCCAGTGGGAGGTGCTAAGAGGTCTGGGACGTTGTGGATTAGACGCAACCTTACCCGAAGCCTGGGGGATGTCCCAGAATTCTGCAGCTTATTAAAAATTCTTAGTGAGAATTGGCTGCTTCATGGGTGTCCAGTATCCCAGGCACATTATTTATTGAGCACCTACTGTGTGCCAGGATTATGTGATGTACTGGGGGAGGAAGTTGTGTGTAAGACAGGTGCAGCTCCCACCTGCAGAATCCTCCTCCAGCCTCCGGTTTGGGCCTTATTATTCCTGGATGTGTCAAGGGGAGTTAGAGGGGAAAGGGCACGGGCAGCATCTGCAGACCCCCAGCCCTCCCTCTTACCAGTGTCTAATGTAATCAGTTTCTTATTCTTAAATGGGGAAGACGCCAGTCAGACAGCCACATGCACAGGCTCATTGGTGGACAAGTCGCCTGAAAGAATAAACTTGGAAGTAGGTGTGGCTTGGCCATCCTCAGGCGGGTGGCACCAGAGCAGCCAGGGGTGACTTCCTGTGTCCCAGCAGCAGGGAAATACTCTCATCACAAGTGCTCTGCTTTTCTCCTACCTACCCTCCCTCTTCAATCCTTTCCCAGCTCTCCTTCCTTACCATGGGCTTCTTTTTATTAATTTGAAAGGTAAAATGCCAGTGCTCCGTGGAACTTCATCTTTTCCTCCACCTCTACAGTTTATTAAAAAACTAAACGCCCAGCAAATCATTTTTATGAGCAATTGAGTACCCCTCTAGTGGGGACATGGCAGGCTCAGCTGACAAATGGATTGATGACCCAGTGTGGGGGCTGAGCTGTTTCCCCTGGTCCAGCCCCCGCCCTACGGCCCCGCCCCTGCCACAGACCCCGCCCCCACCCCCGTGGTCCCTGGTCGTAGCTCCTCTTGGTGCAAGAGGCAGGTGTTTCCGTTTGTCAGTCTCAGGAGGAATTCGACGGTTTATATTCTGGGCACCGTGTTTTTATTTGCCAATATTTTTTCCCCTCCCTAAGAACTGTTGGTTCATAGCTTTTGTTATTGCAGAATATTATTTACACATCTCAACATAAGGGAAGCCCGCTGGGGAAATATTTGTTCCCATGGCCTTCCTGCCCCCAAACTGCCTCCCAAATCTCTAAATAAACTTTTTCGGTGATTCTGGAGGGAAACATCCATCAGGCTCTGCCACGAGTGCAAGATGGAGAAGCCGATTTCATTCCCGGTTTTGGAACGTTCCCCTCGATTTTGCTGCCCTTAGGATAGAGCACGCTCCCCCACGGCACCCAACCCTTCCAGGCGAGGCCACCAAGTCACCTCCGGAGAGGTGACTCCGGGGCCTAATCTCCTGCTACCCCATGGGTCTCCGGTTACGTCCAGCGGTCACGGAATTATCCAGACAATGTTTATTTAATGAACTCCTCCCTTGGGAAGTGAGATCCCTCAAGGTAAAGCGAAGAGCATCCCTTTTAAACCGAATATGGAAGCCAGTGTTCTGACAGCCTTTTCTCAGATGTTTAAATTTATTTATACAAACTGCCTTACAAGAACCCAAATCGAAGTCATTCATGTGATAAATCAACTTTATTTAAAAGACTGAAGAGGTGGGAGATTGGGACTTGTCCCTGAAAATCCCGAGATCTATGGTCGCCGGAGTCATATAACACTTTGGTTGCATTAAATCAATCACCGATAGGGAATCGCAGCTCTGAAAACTGCTGACAAATGTTTCCTTCTTAATCTAAAATCCGCCTGTATAGCAAGCGCAAGTGGGAACTGGAACGGCAGATTACCTTTCTCGACTTTATGTCCTCCGTGTGGACAGGCGGGCTGGCATCGCGTGGAGGCTCGGGACCTGTTGAGCTCTGTCCCCTAGAGCTGGTCTCTCCGTCCTCTTCCTCCTCGTCCTGGTATCACCAAGAAGGGACTGCAGCCGGGCAGCCACGGTGGACAGCCTCCGGTCAGTCCTAACCAGCCAGCTACTTTCTTAAATTCTGTTTCGGGAGCAGAGCGAGGACACTGAAAAGGTTGTGTTGTGCTGTGACCAGCTAAATGCTCTGGGGATAGCAAGGTGGGTTTGCTCTGGGCCACAGCAGGAGACACCCACTGGGAGCCTGTTCTAGACTCAGCATCTGTCAGGCCTCACATGTAGTGTCTGTCACACAGCAGTCATCCCATAAAAATTTGTCGAAGGGATGGAAAATAAATAAGCGGTCTCCTTCACTCCCGAAGGAGCACGGTGGCCGCACCTGACTAGGTCTCCCTCCTAAAGACAGAGAGTTGCAAAGACTCAGCATCCCTGCAGGGGACCAGGGACATTTACCTGCAACAGTGCTCCTCACAAACATCAACGTGGGTGGGAGGTTATAGCTTATTCCAGCATAAGAAGCACCTGTTATTAGGCGTTTGTCACACGTGTGTGCCAGGTGTGGGGTGTTAACGGTGGACGCAGCACTTGCAGATGCAGCCAACACACTTGGGTCAGGAGCTGTGGGGCCACGTTTCGCTCGGCTTCGGGCTAATCACAGTTTGAGTTTGGGACCTTTGTCCTACCCGACTCCCTTTAGCTTCATGGCTTGGAGTTTGTGTCCCAGGAAGCAGCTTGTATAACAGGAAAGTCCAGGAACTCTCTGGAGGTTGTGATTGGTGTTGCTGCTGTGCTGGGCAGAGTGGGGCTGAGTGAGCGCAGAGGGCCTGGGCTGTGCCCAGCCTGGCTCTCCAAGCCAGAGTCACGTGTGGAACAAAGTGGGCCACCTTTGAGGGTGGGTGTCAAGACCCCCGGGGCCTTGGATTTCTGTTCTGGACGGTAGTAGAGGAGAGGGCAGGGGCTAGACAGCTTTCTGTCTTGCAGAAGCCATGAGAACCTGCTGTGCCCTGGCCCCCGGGGGATGCCCTCCAGCTACTGGTAGCTGTGTCCTTTCATCCCCTGCTCTCCCGCCCTGCCTCCCTCCCCCAGAAACCCACCCTGCCTATTCCTGTCTGGTCTTAGCCCCCTGTGACCTCTCACGTGTTATTACTGGCACGGCTCCTCACTGGACAGTATCTTCTGCCCACGGGCCTGTGAACTGCTGTGACTTACTTACTCCTACCCCTCCGCATGCTGCCCGACTGTCGGCCCTCCCATGGCCTGTCTACCCCTTTCCACCAGCGCTTCTGGAGCCTCGTCCCAGAGCTCCTAGGCCCTACCAGCCCCTGTCTCAGACTCTCAGGGTGGCCCAGGGCCAGCCACAAATTCTCTGGGTGGTGAGGCTCCCTCAGCCTGCCTGTCCTCCCTCCTGCCCCCTGAGTTGCAGGGCTGATTCTGGTTCTGACCTCTGAGCCACACTCCCCCTTTGTACTGGGCAGCTGGACATAAAACGTTCAAGGAATTGCTGAAAGCCCTGCCTCCCTCACCCTTCACGCTGGGCCCTGGGGCTTCTCCTTGAGAACTGGAAGTCAGAGCAGCCAGAAGGCCCCTTGTTGTAGATGCGAGCCTTCCCTTCCGTCACCGAGCATTCAGAATTTTCTGGATATAAAGATTCCCCCAGGGGTTGGCTCTGGGCAGTGGTGTGGGGATGTGGGAGTTCTGCCTGCACAGAAGGCTGCAGAGAACAAACCAAGCCGTGTTTTGAATAATAAAATAAACTTAGTGAGAGGAAACTAACTGCAGCCGGAATGCCAGTGAATACCCCACACATGCGGGTTTAGTAGAAAAGCTGAAAGACATCGTCTTCCTCCCGTTCTGGAGGCAGCATGTGCTCTGCATGAGACGTTAATCTCAGTCCCTCCTTTCTGCTCCCTCGCGGCGAGGCCTCCTGCGGAAGAAAGAGATTTTCTTCCCAGTTCCCCACCCGTTACCTGCTCACTCTCTTCTCCGACTCGCAGCTCTCTGCATTCTGCGGATCCAACGGTGCAGGGACCTCAAATGGGAAACTTGAGACCCAGCTAGGAGCTTCTTCACCTGCTCCAGAAGGTTCCACCAGTGGCCTTCCTGCTCCCTCTGGTGTGTCCACTTTGTAGGGGACACTATGGGGCAGACTGTGGCCGCGTTTACTTGGACTTGACCAATGTGTTTAGTGTGTGAAAATGAACAAAGGGCCCCCAAAGGAGAACACGGCGAGGCCATTTGTTCCGAGCTTGCTGGAGCAGGGAGTCGGCCACCACCGTGTGTGCGGCAGAGACTCAGAGGCGGGCGGGGAGTGGGAGCGTCAGGACGGAAGAAGGTTGGCTCTGGAGGCCACTGGCCTTTGGGGGGTGAGTGGGTGGGGGTAGGGGGCTGAGCCGGACGCAGGACTGGAGATGGGGCAGCCTATTGGGTTGGTAGGGAGCATATCTGGCTGCCTCTGGTTGATCTTGAGTTGGAAATGGGGGTTATTAGGGAAGCTGTCAGCGATTAATCAGTCCTGGCTATTTGGGGCTGATTGTTACAGGAGTTATTGTTTGGCTTCCTGGAAGTTACTAGAGGTAGCAGCCTGACTTCCTGCCTGTCTGACTTCTGGCAGGCTGGCCTCGTGGACTGCTGACTGTAGACAAGGGGGTGGTCTCCTGGGCTGGCTGCTGCAGGCTGTGAATCAGAGCTCTATTTTCTGTATGGTCTGGCTGTTGTCCATTTGTACGTTCAACCTCCCTGGTTTCTGAATCCCAGAGCCCTGGTTTTACCCACTAGTGAAGAGAGCAGAGGGACTGACTGCCGTTCAGCCCCCAACACCTGCTGTACATCTGTTCCCCCCAGGCTGTCCCTAACTGAGAGCTCAGCCCAGGACTTCACTCAGACATGGGCACTGACACCTCTTCTGCGTGCAGGATTAATGCCTCAACTGCTTTCCTGCAAAGCCCGGTGAGCTCTGGGCAAGTGCACTGAGGATGGGAGTGGATGCATCCTCCTCTGATCACGAGGCTCCACCGAGGCCCCAGGCTCAGGATCAGGTGAAGGAAGCAAACTCCACAGAAACCAGAGTGTTGAAGGCACTTCTGGGATCCAGGAGGACAAGAGCCATCATTCCCACGTACACACGAGGGAGGGCCACAGCCTCCCTCCAATTAGAACCCCTGGGTACGTTTGGGGCCTGGGGTGTTGGCAAAGCAAATCTGTCTTTAGTGGCATTTTGATAGGGAGGGGTCACCTCATTATTGAATCTGCAGTCCCTGCGAGGGGGACAGGCAATGCTCCCACCTTCTCTTCCCTTTCCTTGATTTCTCTCTGATCCTTGTCCGGGGTGTGGCTTCAGCCCCGAGTGCTCATTTCATGTCCTCTTCACTCTCTACTCTCTTGCACCCTGGGTGCCGCCCCCTTAACTCAAATTCGGTTTGGGGCTGGTTTCAAGTTGGGCTCCTGAAGCTCACAGAGAAAAGCACAGTTCAGAGGCAGGTGGAGCACTGAGGTGCCCTGGGCCTGGGAAGCTGACCCCCCTGGCACCTTTATAACCCTGACTCGGGCTGACTGCATGGGCCCTCTGCAGGCTCTTCAGGAGCCAATTCTTTTGTCCAAACAAACGAATGCCTGGAAGTCCAAAGAAATAGAGACGGAGGTCCAGTGACAGGAGGTAGGGGGTGGGGGACCAGGCCACCTCTGCCACGCTCTGCTCCCCTCAAAGGCAGATGCAGCCCTGACCCTGCAGGGGACGCCCCCTTTCCAGGGGTCACCTTTCAGGATACACTTGGTTTGCCTTATGGCTTTTCTTTCTTAAAAGTTCCCGGCCACCGCCAAACTCCATGTAACCCTTCCTCGCTGCTACTCCCATTTGAGAAATTCAGGAAGTTCCACTCTGTGAAGCAGACGGGTTTATGTCTGGAAGAAATTTTCCACTTCAGTGCCTTGACAGCTTTTAGAGAGTTGTATTCATCCCCAAATCCAACTTTCTCTTCGGAATCCTCACGAGGAGGTCCCGGCTCCCACCAGCCTCGCTGTCCCTTCCATTTCCCTGGATAGGAGTTGGGCTGGTTGAGAATGATCATTGTCAGGAAAGAGCAGCACAGAGATAGGCAGGTCTTTAAAGAGATGAACTGCAAACTTCTCTCATTGGTTCCCGGCCTTCTAAAGTCACAGCACAGACCTAGTTCTAAGCAGAATTCTGCCCTCTGGACATAGAGACCTCCTAAGCATGTCATCTGGCCCAGCTTCTCTTGACTGTGGCATGGGGTGAAAGCTGTCCTTGGTCCTCTATTTCACACAGTGCTTATCCCAAGCTAAAGAGTCTTTAGGGTCACATACTTAATGTGATTATTCTGAAATACTGAGTAGATGACTTATCTTATGAAAACCCCTGTTACCCACAGGTTACTGGACAAACAAGCTAAATCCATCTTCTGCTCTCCATTAGACCTGAGATGCATCAATGCTCTTTTCACGGTTCATGGTTCAGAGACATTTACATTCGATGCCTTTTAGAGAATATAAGGGTAGCTATTGCATAACAGGGCTAAAAGAAACATTGGTATAATTTAAACATTTTAAACTATAATTTAAAGACTTAAGCTAAATATTTTGAGCTTATGACATCTAACCACTGACTCAGAGGTCACCCAATGGGGTTGAGCAGAAACGTTGGGAATGATATAATGGAGTGTTTCTGCAGAAGGGGCCGTCAGTGTGTTGGCATTAATATTCCACAAACAAATGACTCTGTGAACTGCTTCTTTTCTCAAGTGTCTGTGGTTACACAAGATGAGGCATCATCCACTCGGAATTTGGTATCAGCAATCTAATAAAACACATCTTTTAGGTATGCATTACCTTTTCAAAATAAACTTTTTCTACTGGGCATTCATCAGGAAATTCACGGTCATTGGCTTTTTTACCCTCTTTGAGTAACTCACTGTGTTGACAGATAGGTGTTGGCAGTCAGGCTGTCCTTGGACCTGAGTTCACTTAGTCTCAGCCACCTGGTCTCATCTCCTTGGGATGCCAGGAAGGGGCTCCAGCTCAGCAGGCAGGCCCCTGCCCTCCAGCACTCAGGAGAAGTGAGGTCGTCAGTTTGAGCACTACAAGGAGAAGGTGTGCAGGGCTGATTGATGCAGGAGCTGCCTAGG